>NC_143555.1:136794310-136946724 GCF_054136105.1 Typopeltis vanoorti
AGGATCTAAGATAATTAGTTCTATGGGGTCCCCTGTTGCCAGTTTTTTTGGGGAAAATTTTGAAAAACACTCTTAACTCAGCCCCTCTCAAACCTTCTATCTGGCTAAGATATGTAGATGATATCTTTTCTATTTGGTCTCACGGCCCAGACACATTAGATTCTTTTCTATGCTACCTCAATAGTCTTCACCATAGAATCCAATTTACAATGGAAAAGAAAACTAATAATAGACAGAGGAGTAGAATAGTTGGAATAGAAGGAACTGGTGGTCAAAGAGTGTTAGATCTGAATATAGTACCAGAGGAGGTTTCAGTTAAAGATGTAACTATTCTGCCTCCAGTTGGTGACAGTGATTATGTGAAATTCACTTGGGAAGTGGCTAAGTTTGTGAAAATTCCATTCAGAAAAGGTTAGATGCTGAACTACAGAGTAGTAAATTATGACCAACTGAGGAGAATGCTGGATTCTGTACCATGGTATCAGTTATTGGATGGGAAGGATATTGAGAGTGCATGAGAAGTGTTTAAAAAATACTTAAATGATGCATTATCAGAATATATTCCTTGATTCTGATACTTCTAACATTTGTATATAAATATAACAGCTCATTCCTGGATTTATAACAAGTTTCACTGATACTATTTATTCAATGTGACTTCATACCATCCTCGAGCCATTTCTTTTTCTCCTTAGCCATCCCAGAACCTTCTTCAAATCAAACTGTTCTCCCTACATCCCTGGCCATTTCATTCCCTTCTTGTCAATTACACACATTCACATCATCTTTTGGCATCAACCTTTTCATGCAATGTTCCCCTGTCCACCCTGAGTCTCTCTGTTTCCCTGTTTGTTTTGCACACTTGTTCTTTCATTCTCTACACTCATATTACCCACATCAATTCATAAGTACCACTTTAATCTCTCATTCCTTACTCTCCCATTTTCACATTGTTTCTTACTTCCTCAGATTCATTCTTTGCACTCAGTACTCTCCCTTCCTCTCCAAATGATTCACACCCAAACCATTCAAATGCAGTCCATCACTCTTATACAGTTCAATTCATCCTTCAAACTCATTCATAGTCCTTGATGTCCATCTTATCTCATCACTGTCATACCTTGGCAACACACTGATTCCCTTTTCTATCATACTATTATCTTTTATGAGAATGCCAGCCTGGTTGGTTGAGTGGTTAGTGTATCCACTCTTCAGCCAAAAGGCTGCGGGTTCGAATCCCATCATGGGCATGGATGTTTGATTGTATGTGGAAATACTAATGGTGGTGGTGGTGATCGGCGGTAGATACCGTTGGTATAGTTGGTGGATACAGAGTTGTAGAGTAGGTGCCCTCCCTCGATGAGTCTTTGGACTCCCTTGAGGTGTCACGTAATAATAATAATATTTTCGTTGCATTTGCCGGCCTGGCTGACCAAATGGTTAGCGCATCCGCTCTCCAGCCAAAAGGTTGCGGGGTCAAATTCTGCCATGGGCATGGCGGAATTTTTATTGTCAGTCAAAAGCTTATTTGCCATTAAGCTCACTTGCCATCTTACCATTAATTGCTCTCTGTTTTTCACCATGATTATTGCATGCTTTATCTTCAACTTTCTTTTTTATATTTGGCTATAAAATATTTAATGGATCCATAAGATATTATGGATCCACTAAAATATAGTGGATTCATAATATCCTCTATTTCGATATCATAATTATGTTGAATTCAAACTTTTCAGCTCTATATTTTAGTAACAAATTTTATTAAATTTGTTTAGCCAGAGCAGATCTACTGCAATATATAATTTTGATACATTTGGCTCTTTGTGTTCTTGCAAATAGTTCAATAGTAACAAACAGTGAGATAGCTTAACACATTTTTGCAAAGTTTCCAAATACCAAATTTCAATAAGATCCATCTAGCTGTAGTCTCAAAATAACTTATATATGAATAGACAGATGGCAAATCTATTAAGTGCTTATTCCTAAAAAACGAGTTCACCAGTTTTTTAGGAATAATTCCTAAAAATTCACCAGTCTACTGTAATCCCATTCACCAGTCAATTCCAGGGATAAATTCTCATTCACAGTCTCCTTTCTTCCATTTGTGAAGAAGCTCCTCTCAAAAAACTTATGTGTGACAATCGTATCACCTCTCTTCCTATTTAAAAAGTTCTGCAGATTATAATCTACAAAACTTTGTAAATCTCCTATTCCATTCTCACAGCTGACATCTCACAGTGCTAACAAGAAATATTATAGTTGCCAGTTAGTAATAATATGTTAGGAGGAAAAGCATTTGAATTCAATAAACTAATATATTATCATTTCTGTATATGATAATTGTAATAATCTTTACTAACCTCATCTTCTGAGTAGTGAACTTTTCCTATAACTTGTTTTTCTACCCCCAAAAGTTTAACAAGTGTTTGATATAAAAAGAGCTTCTTGTAGGGTTGAGCTTTATGATCTGCCTGTATGATAAAAAGATATACAAGTAGGTTTTTTTTTCTTGAATATAATTTTTATTATATAACTTGAAATGAATTTTTACTGTAAAATACATTTACAGTAAAAATTCATAAAAATAGGAGGCAGAGATATATATAATAATTTAATTATTAATATACAGTAATCTACCATTTATCTGACCACATCAGGAAATCAGTTGGCCATTCTGATAATTGAAAGTTTGGATAAACCTTCAATTATCTGGCACATTACACTATACTATACCAGAAGTCAGATGAATTGCAAGAGTTAGTTAATTGAAGGATCATTGTTTTGATCTGTCAATTAACTTTGGATTGGATAAATGCATTACTATATGTGTAAATGATTACTGTATAATAGCTGTTAACACATTTATTTTTTAATCAAGAAGTTACAAAATAAAACAATCAAGCAAGGCTAATAACGAATATAAAAAAAATCTTTGAACAAGTAGACACAAAGTTTATTAGTAAATTATAAAATCAGGTATTTCAATATGAAATTTATAGATTATCTTCAGTGAAATGACACTTCAAAAAAGATAGAATTAACTGGATTTTAAATGATATGCTGTTTGGTAGAATGGAACAGTACAATACATATAAGACTGATATATAAATAATAATAAGAGAAAAAAGGATTAACTCCTGTAATTGATGAGGATTGGGCTCTGAAATTTTGGGTAAGTAAGCATAGTCATTCTGGTGTATGTTATGGCAATGTAATAGCACCAAAACTGAAAATGGCAATGACATAAAAGGTAGTTAATAGACTAGAAAAGTCTATGGTTGTTTTGACTCTGTGCTGTACTATACTAGACACTTTGAGCTTTAATAGACGATATATGTATTTAATAGATGATGTATAAAGCAAGAACTGCAAAAAAAAGAAAACACTGTGGAGGAAATATAAACAAAATAGTGATCGGCATACTCATGAGTAGTACAAAGTGAAAGAAAGAAGGGTGTCTAGTATGGTAAGGAAGGCCAAATCAGACTATGAAAGAGAATTAGGCTAATTCCCTTTTAGCCAAACAGGCCAAGGTAAACCCAAAAGAGTTTTTTCATTATGTAGCAAGTAAGAGGAAAAATGACTATGGTAAAATGACTTTAAACAATGCTCAAGGTAGAAAGGTGACTGAGCCAAAAGAAATAGCTGAGTTGCTGAGTGATCATTTTGCAGAGGTGTATCCAGGTGGAGATTTATAGTTGCTGAATGCAACTATAAATTATATTGTTCAGCATGTTACAGAGACACATATCAAAATTGAGGTAGATGAATAGGAGGTGTTCAACATATTAAAAAATATTAATGTGCAAGAGAATTGTCATTTCCTCTGACGAAGTTGTTCAATCTAAGTCTCATTTCTGGCAGGGTTCCAAGGGAGTGGAAAGAGGGTAAGATAGTACCATTGCATAAAAGTGGCAAGACAGAGGTAGCAATTACAGACCAATTAATATATCGGGGAAGGTTGTTAAAGTATTGGAAAAGTTGGTGAAAGGTAAAATACAACATTCATTTTAGAAATCATGGACTTTACAACCGTGTTATAAATTATTATTATTATTATTATTATTATTCCGGGCAACTCCAAGGAGTCGACAGACTCATCAAGGGAGGCCCTAACATCATGTCAAGAACAACTATTCAACATTCACACAGTATCTATCATACCTTGCCTTGAACTCATTCACGATCGTAGCACCCACAACAGACTCTGGCAGCTTATTCCACTCATTCACCACTCTCCAAGTAAAAAACCTAGCTCTAACACCCCTGCTAACCACATTCTTGCCCAGCTTCCATGTATGGCCCCTAGTCCTCCCACCACCAGTCCTATTCTCAAAAATATCTTCTGTATTAATCTTATAGAAACCCCTTCAGTAATTTGAATGTCTCAATCATATCACCCCTTTTCCGCCTATCGATCAATTTTTGCAACCCACAAATCTTCAACCTGTTCTCATAAGGTTCATTCCACAGACCTGCTATCATCTTGATCACTCGTCTCTGGATTCTCCACCTCCTCCTCCCCATCAAGAAGAAACCCTGGCACCCATATCTGGGCACAGTAGTCTAGATGGGGTCTTATCAAGGCTCGATACAGAGGAACAATAACTTGTTTGTCTCTGCTTGTTAAAGTATTTTTCCAAATCTTCAACCTTTTCTCATAAAGTTCATTCGCCAGACCTGCTGCCATCTTGGTCACTCACCTCTGAATCCTCTCCACCTCCTCCTCATCACCAAGAAACCCAGGTGACCAGATCTACATACTTCTTTTGCTATGTGCCCACTAAACTTCAATTTCCTATCCACCAACACTCCCAAATGGGAGTGTTGGTGGATAGGAATCTCAGGCTTCATCAACTTCCTGGAGTACACTTCCATCACTGTGGCATACAGCTGGTAATCTTTTCACCCCAAAATGCATAACCTTACACTTTGCCACATTAAACTGACATCCATTCCCTTTTCCCAAGTTGCCAGTCTATTCAAATCATCCTGCAAAATTTTAACATCGTCTGTATTAACTATTGTTCTACCCAATTTTGTATCATTGGCAAACAACTGCACAGTTCCTCTCAAATCCCTTCCTATATCATTAAGGGCCCAAGAACAGAGCCCTGTTGCATGCCACTAGTCACAACAGCCCTTCTTCTGGATTCTACTCTGGAATAAATTACTCTCTGATATCTCTCCATTAACCACCCTGTTATCCACCTCACCAACCCTAAATACAACCCCATGTGATGCAGTTTATTGATTAAAATTATTATTATTATTTATTATTACTTGACACCTCCAGGGAGTCCAAAGACTCATCGAGGGAGGGTTTACTCTACAACTCTCTGTCTCCACCACTCAATCCACCAACTACAACTAACCATAACTACACCAACGCCATCTACCACTCACTACCACCATTAGTACTTCCATAGAAATTCACAAACATCCATGCCCACGGCGGGATTCGAACCTGCAGCCTTTTGGCTAGAGAGCGGATAAGCTAGCCACTCGGCCAACGGCCAGCATGTGGTATCTTGTCAAAAGCTTTTGGATAGTCCAGCAGTATTGCTGTATGAGGGGGTTCCCAAAAATAACTGGAATTATTTATTTTTTAAAATTTATTAAAGTTTATAATACCATTTTCTAGTCTCCTTTAAAGTACTCTCCATGTGAGTCAGTGCAATTGCCCAATGTTTTTTCCACTGCTAGAAACAGTTCTGGAACTGTTGAAATTCACAATTTTTTTTTTTTATCCTCTGTGAATAAATGAGGCACAAATTTAGTGGACCTACATTTTATTTGCAAATCTTCTGTTAAAATTCAATGGCATAAACTCCATGATAAATTCAACTCTTCAGAAATATGCTCAATGGTCTTTCAATCAGAAAAGGATCAAGCAGGTGTCAAGAGCCCAGAGTTATGTAGAAATATTAAAAGAGATTTATAAGAACGATATAGATAATAGCATTTTTGATGATGAATTGAACTGTTTCTGCTATTTTTAAAAGAAGATAAACACAAATTCAATAGTGCTACACAAGTATACCAGGCTACAAAAGAAATGTCAACTTTTCCAAATTTCGAAATTTTTAGGGCCCTGTAAATTTTATCACCAGGGCCCTCCACTGTTGATGATCTTCACTGATTTCCTGGCAAATCTTTTCAATGTTTTCATCATTTCTGCTTGTTGAAGGTCGGCCAGATCATGGTTGGTCTTCAACTAACATGTCCATATTTTTGAAACAGGAAAACTACTCATAGACTCTTGCATTTTACCTAAAGCATCATCCTTAAAGACTTGCTGAAGAATAAAAAAATATTGCCAAATTTTCTTGTAATCACT
This sequence comes from Typopeltis vanoorti, assembly GCF_054136105.1. Lineage (NCBI taxonomy): Eukaryota > Metazoa > Arthropoda > Arachnida > Uropygi > Thelyphonidae > Typopeltis > Typopeltis vanoorti. Next base: position 136,800,651 of record NC_143555.1, read on the forward strand.
AACAAAAAAAAAGCAGCCAGAACAATGAACCAGTTCACACAGGATGATACCACTTGCCAGACTGGCATGGAAAACTGCAGTTTCTAGTTACAGATGATGCCTAGTGGCATCATCTGTAACTAGAAAATGGATGCACACCAAGTTCAGATTCTGGTTATTTTTGGGACACCCCCCCCCCCCCTTGTAAACCCATTATCTTTATCCAACTCAGCTGTCACTATTAAAAAATATGAGAAAGTTACTGAGGCATGACCTACCCTTCACAAATCCATGTTGCTCCCCATACAGTATCACATTTCCATCTATCCATTCCTGTATTTTGCTCTTGACCAACTTCTCTAGTACCTTGAGAACAACTTCTGATATGCTGATCAGTTGGTAATTTGCTATATCATTTCTGGACCTACTTTTATGCATTGGAACTATTTCTTTCTCTTTCCACCTAACCCAGAGCCTAGACTAGATGAAACAATGAAGCAATGTGGTCAAAGGTGCAGACAATTCTCTAGAACCTTCACATAAAACTCAAGTTGGTATACCATCTATTCCCATAGATGCATTCACATCAAGGTTCTGTAATATGCTATGCACCGCCATTTCATTTACCTCAGTTCCTATATGAGTATTGCCTCTCAAATTACTGCAATATCTCCAGCTGGATGATATACTTTTGCAAAGTGTTCAGGTATCCGGAGAGTTCATTGGAAAGGCAATTAATCGAAAGACAATTCATCGAAAAGGCAATTAATCCAAGGAACAATTCATCGAACGATAATTTGTTGAAAATGCAATTCATAGAAAAAACAATTCACTGAAAATTTTAGCTTTTCAAAAACGTTATGATAAAAGTGATCCATTTAGAAAAATACTGAACCATGCAGAGTGAGAAAGCAATGCTACTTTAATAGAGAATAATTATAGAACAATATGGTTTCTTATTGTCTTTCTTGTCTGATAACTGTTTCATATCTGTTTATGGGACTGATTTTCCTGTTTCCAGGAGGAAAAGCCCAGCCTACACAGGCTCCATTATTATTATTATTATTATTGTTAGTAGTAGTAATATGCGACTTCAATACAGCAATTATTACGGGATGAATAAAAGTTTCATGGGATGAATAGCAAATCTCTGATTCAGATTCGCTATTTGAACTTTTACAAGAAAATGTCGAACCATTTCAGTTTTCAGTTCAGCTATATTCGGGACAACAAAGAAATAACGTGTCCAAATTATGTATTACAATAACTCTCTAACTTAGCGGAATTAATAGAAGTTGTTGGTGCAAAAAGCGTCTGCATGGTTCAGTTTTTGTTTTAAATGGATCATTTTATCATAACATTTTCGAAAAAAAAGTTTCAAAATGATATTAGCAATTCTGCTTTGGCTGGATCAATTTAATGAAATTTTAGTTAAAATTTTCTGTGAATTGTTTTTTCGATGAATTGCATTTTTGACGAATTGTTGTTCAATGAATTATTATTATTATTATTATCCAGGCCTCCATGGAGTCAAAAGACTCATCATGGGAGGTCGTTTTTAGGAAACACAAAGTTTATCATACCACTCCTTGAACCCATTGACTGGTCCTACTCCAACCACTCTCTCAGGCAATGCATTCCAAGGTTCAATTACCCTCCATGCAAAGAAACCACTCCTCACTCTCTTGCGCACAGCCTCCTTTCGTAACTTCTAGGGATGGTCCCTTGTCATCGCTCCTTCCTGCCATTCCACCAAGTGAAAGAACTCTCCAATGAACTCTCCTGTAACTGCCTTTCAACAGTTTAAAAGTCTCAAAAGGATGGTTACAGTCCTGACATCTTTGTTATCTGCCTCTGTACTTATGCACAGATCTTGGTTATTATTATTATTATTATTTGACACCTCCAGGGAGTCCAAAGACTGTCACTTAACTTTAGATGACACTGAAGTTAAGTGACATATGTCACAGAAATCTGACACCTCAGTAGTTGTTGAAAGTTTATTTTTCACTTGGTTAGAATATAATAAATTTAGTTTAATCCTTTATCCAAGTGTGAGCAAACAAAGTTTGCACCTGAAAGTATCTTCAGGACTGGGGTAAGGTGGTGCAACACCAGGGCGACTCCTTGCAAAGGTGGAGCAAGCTACCAACACTCCTATAACTTCAGTAGTTGCTCTTGATATCTAAGGATTTGATTAGATTTGGCATAAAGATCTCAATTAACTTCCCTGCAATTGTCATATTTGTCTTAAACATCTGTATTGCTGATATGTGTTCCATGAAATAGCAGGTAAATCTTTACCACTTTATTTCACAACTAATGTTGGGGTACTTAAATGGCTATTCTCTTTTGTTTATATATCAAAGATACCACACATCAAACTGGAGGCATTCTCAGATAAAAAATTAAATTTTTTTAAAAAAAAGTCAGTGTTCAAAATTTTATACATGTAGTTTAAGTACTAAACAAGGCAACTCAGTAACTACATGTATGTGAAATGACTAAAAAAAAAATACTGAAACAATTAGGAACTCTTAACTGCAAGTCCAATTTGTACCTTCTCTGTGAACAGTGTACTGCATTCTGCTTTTCTTTTATTTCATAATCTTTGCACTATAAAAATGAACAAACAAAGATATTTACCTCTGCAGCCATCAAATACTAATCTCCAAACCATTCTTCAGTGAGGAACCTGATAACCTTACCACCCTTCAATATAGGTAAAACTCAACATTTCTCTCTCTCTCTCTCTCCTTCCCTCACTGATACACTCTCGAAAGAAAAGCCCCTTATAATTTCTTAATTATAACTGGCATAGAAGAGAATAATAAGTTGGTTAATAATCTGTCTCATTGGTTTATCTAATCACCTGAAACTTTGTGTTTTTATTTCCTAATTTCCAAGACTGCTTAATTGGAATTGGCATCAGTAATTCTTTTTGCACATTTATTACTTTAAATGCAGTAGCTAGCCAGAATTTATTCATAGTCTAAAACCACAGATGCTTTCTCCTTGTTCATTATTGCAACAATTATTCTTTATAACCCTCTACATATGCATTACCTGAAAAGTGATATCTATATATCATATAATAAGCGCCTCCGTAGTGCAATTGGAAGAACGACGGTACATTGCGCCCTTCGATTGGAATAGGCCTAAGTTCGATTCTCGTCGCGACGGGAGGAATCTTTATCTGGTCGATTTCAATCGATGGTGAGTTAGCCGATCTCATACGGAGGTAGCAGGGTTTTTTCTCCCGGAAACTCGGGTTTTTCATCCCGCATACATACAAATCGGCCCTTCAGAACACACGCAATTTACAGACAAAAATTACTAGTTGTGGTGGTGTTGGAGGTGGGCGGTAGATGGCGTTGATTTGTAGTAGAGGTAAGGTGTAGAGACAGTTGAAGATGTCCTCCCGCGATGAGTCTTCGGACTCCTTGGAGGTATCAGGAATAATAATAATAATAATAATATATTCAAATCAAATGGCATCTTCCATTCATCTAAGGAAAGCCTAAAAGTAATAGGCAATTGTCAGATAACAGAAACAATTATCATTTTGTAATTTCTAATTTTGGTTACTGACTTTTGTTTGATGTTATTAATTAATAATCATGTTCTAAACATACACAATCTACCAATAATTGTCTGGGCACTTGAGCAATTTACAACTGATACCAGCAGGCAAACCCTAATATTGGGTATGTCCACCTTTGGCTTTGATCTCCTCCTGCACCCTTTGAGGAAGGCTTTCCACCAATGTGCAGCAGACATCAGGTGGAATTTGTCTCCATTCCTTCAAAGCAGCACTGAGTTCAGTGACAGATCAAAAATGTGGTGCTGTGGACCTCAATCATCACTGCAATTCGTCCCACAGATGTTCAATGGGAGGACACCTCAATCAGGACTCTGTGCAGGCCATGGCAGTTGTTTAACACCCATCTCTTCATGTCATTTCATAACAGCTGCAGCTTTTTGGCATTGTCGTCTTGATAATAACATGGATCCATTCCATAAAAACTCCACAGTGTAGGCAGCACCAGATGATTCAGAATATCAAATTACTGAACTGCTTTCATTGAGCCATGGACAACAACCAGAGGTCCAACTCCAAACCAGCTGAATGCACCCCACATGATTACTCTTCCACCACTAAACTTTACTGTGGGTACAACACACTTATTCATTCAATGAATTGCCTTTTAGATGAATTGTCTTTCGATTAACTGTTTTTTCAATGAATTTGGAACCAGTGTTTACTTAGTAATTCTACTATTTCAACTGATTCAGTTACCTTCCTAGCATCAGCATTCATTAAAAACCTCCCCGCCATAAACATTGTTCCTTTTACTTGCAACATATCAAAAGAACTGTTTTGGATGATCTTTGGCCTGCACTGCTAATTTCCTTTCATACTCTGCTTTTTTCCTTTCTTAACACACTGGTTACCTTCTGGCCTGTGCTTGGATTGTTCATGGGCCTGATGGTCACCTTTCTCCTTGCATTCCCTCCACATTTTCTTTTTTTTTTTTTTGCTCCAGCTTAATGGTGATATTCATACATTTAACTCCCACTTCATTTATCCTTCTGATTCTAGGTATGCAGTCTGCCATTACTTCCCTCAAACACTCCTTTACCACTTTTCATGCACCATTAACATCCAGTCATTGAAGTTTCACATGCCATGGCACTGATCCAAGCAATCTCCTAAGATTGTCATACTTACTAGCCTTGTAATTCCACATACTACACATTTAGCCATCTCCTAAATCAAGACCATACAATCACTCTCACCATTTGGCAGCAATGTGGTCATATTCGTTATAGACAAATTCTCAGATGTAAGTACTAGATCTAGCACTCTCAAATCCCTAGTATATCCCATCACATGCTGTCTCAGGTAATTATTCCTTAGTAACTGCATAAATTCCATTTCCTACTTCCCATGTGTCCTCTCCTCCTCCCAATCTACATTCCCATGGTTGATATCCCCCATAATAATTACCCACCCTCCATTCATTGAGCTTATTTGCCAATGCATACTATCCTCATTATCTCTTCCATCCCCTGGTCTATAGAAGCATCCAACTATATACCAGTGATACTAACTTAGGCATTTTATGCACATTTTTACACTCATCTGCCTCACTGATATCTGCATATTCATTCAACAGCTTCCCCCCTAAATGCTCCAGTTTCCCTGATTTTGCACATCCACTTTCACTTCATTCAACACTTTTTCCAGACTCAGAACACCAAATCTATTCAGATACAAACCATCCTTTTTTTTTTTTTTTTTTGGATAAATTCTTTTGACTGTCAAACTCACCCCACACATATCCACGTTATTCCTCTTGCAAAACCTATGCAATGAGTCATTCACTATTATGGCCCTCCTTCCCAGCTCTACTCTGTTATACTGCAGGAACAGACTCACTATCTTAAATTTTTCACTTTTTTAAAATGTATATTTTAAAAATTTAAATAACTTTAAAATAAATAATTATTTTAAATTTTAAATAAATATTTAAAAAATTTATTAAAAGTTATATTAAACAGATATATCACGGCAGATGTCAACTCCCTCACATATTCCTTCAAAATACATGGTGATGTATCATCAGGTCCCACAGTCTTATTAACGTCAAGTTTGCTCAATTCCTCATATATCTCTTGCTCACTTACAGTCATTCTCTACTCCTAATCATCAACTGCTCTCAAACACTCCATGATGTCACATTCACAAGAATGCAAGACCTTTTTTATGAACTGCTCATTAAGTATCTCAACTATATGCTCTACAGCAGCAGGTGTTCTTAAAACATTTTCTCCAATCATCTTTCCATAATTATTCTTTTTATCCTGGCTACATATCGAAAGAATTCTGTACGATTTTTTTGTCTTCATTAGATAACTACTCTCATACTGCACTTTTGCTAGCCTTACCAACCGAGTCACCCTCCTTGCCTGCTCCTTGTATTCTTCATGGAATTGATGATTACCACTCATCTAACGTTGCCTCCTTAATGCCTTTTTTTCTCTTATTATATGCTTAATCTCTTCATTCATTCATTTCATACCAATCTCATTTAACCTTCTGATCCTTGGAATACATTTAGACAATGTCTAAATGTTCTTAAATATCACCCAAGCAGCACTGATCTCCTTTTTCACACAACTCCTCTTTCCATGCAACAGCTGCAAACTGTCTCCTTAGCTTCTCATAATTACCACCCTTCTAGTTCCAGATATACTCTTTCCTCACATAAGTCCTCACATTAGCAATCACTCAGATAATCACTCTAACCAAGTGGAGGAAGATTTGACATCTCATTTATAACAACATCTTCTGATGAGATGATCATATCCAAGACCCTTAAATCCTTCCATGCCCTCTGTTACATACTGCCTGAGGTAGTTGTCCTTCAAAAACTCATTTTCTTTATTTCCGGTTGTTATCTCATTATCTCAATCTATATTGCCATAATTAAAATTACTCATAATGATCAACCTTTTTTATTTTTTTTATATCTGATCCACACACAAAAGGCCACATGACCTATAGCACATTAATGCTGTGCATCTGCAAGAGGAATAGAAGAAAGGAGGAATCTGTTCACATTTACTTGAACAGCTGAGGTTGTAATCTTTGGGGAAGGCAGAGGGAGACTGTTCCAAAGCACAGAAGTAGATAGGATGAAGGAGGATTCAATGAAGTTGGTTCGGTGAGTTTCATAGACTGTAAAAAGATGTTAATTATCACTGGCTCTTGTTTTAATGATTTTAAAGGAGAGTGGAGGAATAATATTGGCCAATTCAGCAGAGCAATGTCCATGAAAGTATCTGTAGAAGAGGCACAAGGCAGAAACTGAGCATCTGTGACAGAGGGACTGAAAATTAATGATCCCTTTCTCACATAGTGAGAAAGGGATCATTAATTAGCAGGACTGCCCTCCTCATAGAAGCAATCTTAGAGAGGAGTTTGGTGCACCACCTCAAATATGAGAGCAATATTCCATGGCTGGGCAGATTTGGGCTTTGTATAGGGTTAGCAGCTGTGAAGGTGTGAAGTACTGTCTTGTGCAAGAAAGTACACTAAGTTTTTTGGCAGCTGCAGAAGCTATAGTTGAAATGTGGTTGTCCCAGGAAAGATCAGAAGTGCAGGTCAGTTTGAGTATAGAAATCTGATCATGTTTAGAATTTGGGTGACACTGAAGTTTACAAGGTTGCCCTTGTCCAATTGAGATATAGCTAGGAGATCTGAGTTCAGGTGACTAGTCATGGTAGATCTCGAGGATTCCTATGCTTGAGAACTACAAGGTTTGTCGAATGAAAAGGAGTGGAGGGAAGTGTACTGTCATTGGCAAAGCTATGAATAGGATTGGAAGTCTGAGAGCAGGTCATTTATGTAGATGAGGAAGAGAGTGGGTGAAGAAACAGAAGCCTGGGGTACTCCTGCAATGGTGGAAAAATTTGAGGAGAGTAGACTGTCCACCATGACATGCAGTGAGCCAACTTTCTCACTGGTCTCATCCTATGGTCTGCCTTGAAGAAGGCAGACCATAGGATGGCTGTTAAGTAGGCCCTGTGCCAAATCCAAGAGCTTCATCTATGACATATTCCAGAAAACAATTAAAAAGAAGACTACGCATTACCCAGCTTTAGAAATTATATACTTGGTTTAATCCTTTATCCAAGTGAAAGCAAATAAAGTTTGCACCTGAAGTATTTTCAGGACTGGAGCAACTTGTATAAGGAAGCTAAGACTTCACATCACTTGTGAAGCTCTTCACAAGCTTTTGAGCTTTTGAGTTCTGCTTGGTGGTAGGGGAGCCTGTCACTGAGCAGAGCCACTGCTGAGTTAAATGATCACTCAGGTTGCTCATTGTTGGGTGATCTGAGTGATCACAGGAGTTTTTGGAGAGGCAGCCCTGCACTTAAACAGGGAAACCGATCTGGGTAGTGATCCTTCCTATAATGCATTGCATTATACATGTCTGCAAGGAGATGTGCTTTGCGTTATGGGATACCAAGGCAAATGATGTGAGGTCTTAGCTTCCTTATACTAGTTGCTCCAGTCCTGAAAATACTTCAGGTGCAAACTTTGTTTGCTTACACTTGGATAAATGATTAAACCAAGTATATAATTTCTCGGTATCTTTAATTTAAAAGAGAGATGTATGAGGTTGTGGTCGGAGTTTCCAAGAGGAGAACTGCAACCACAATATACCTGGAAGGGGAGCATGTTAGGAAGAGGTAATGTGTGTTGGCAAATTGCAGGGGGTTGTCTGGTATTCTGGTGGGAAGATTGATGATCTGAGATAGATCACTGCTAATGGCAAACACCTCAGCATCCCCACCTGCTTAGTCGGTGAAACTGGAGAAGGGGAGCCAATGTGAGTTGTGGACACTGAAGTCCCACGAAGGATGACTTCACTATTGTGGCATTTCAACTGCAGACAGTTGAGCTTTAGGGAGAGATAGTTGAAGAGTTCACCATGGTTGATGAAGTTTGGAGAGCGATGGAGAGAGCATATGAAAAGGGTAGGTTGGTTTGGTAGAGAAATTTTGAGCCAAAGTAGATCGAACATTGGGGAATTCGAGGATGTGCAATCTCTGGCATAGTATGCCAGTTCTGATGAATGCACAATTGCCGCCTTTGTGGCAGAAAGAGCTGGGTAACATGTGGTTTGAGCAGTTGCGGTGGACGGCTGTTGAGGCTGCCAGTTAGGGTTCTGATTGGAATAGTACTTCTGGTTTAGATGACTACAGGTGGTGGTGGTGGTGGTGCACATCTTTTACATTGCTGTTTAGACCATAGATGTTGGTGAAGTGGATGTGGAAAATTTTTTTTTTTTTGGAAAGAATTAATGATGGTGGGCTGTTTGATTGGAATTTTGATGTTTTTTGTGGGTAGATTTTTTTTTATGAGTTTTTAAACTATTTTTTGTGGAAGAATTTTTGAGATCCACAGTAAAATCACATTTCATTTGGTTATTGTTCATTGTATTTTGTGAGGAAGAGACCTTAATCATCATGTGGACTCTGTTACATACTGTCTGAGGTAGTTGTCCCTCAAACAACAAACTCATTTCCTTTACTTTCAGTTGCTATCTCACCATTCCAATCTATATTGCCATAATTAAAATCACCCATAATGATCATTCTTTTCCTATTTGCTTGTCTAATTTGCTTATACATTTCATGGTCACTATCTTACATATTACCAGGTCTACAGCAACATCTGACTTGTATTTCATTTTATTTACCTATAAACAATAAATTACACGATAACCAGAGTAATTAACTTTAATAAAAAGAAAGTACAGATATTTTGTACTGAAAATAACAGTACATCATTAGTGTGTAGAAACAAGAAAATCAAACGAATGGGAATACAATGGGATTTGCTTGTTTCTACACACTGATGATGTACTGTTATTTTCAGTACAAAATATCTGTACTTTCTTTTTATTAAAGTTAATTACGGTGATTATCGTGTAATTTATTGTTTTTATTGTTTATAGTCATGCCACAGGTACCTTTAAAGAATCTATTTACCTGTATCTCACAGCATCCTGCATCCTGCCTCAAAACCACTGTCATTATTTCTCTACCTTTCATGGACATAACTCTTTTTCTATCATCATTAGCACTCCACCTCCCTTTTTACCCTTTATATCTTCACAAAATACATCATAGCCTTCCTCTATTCCTGTCAGGATGTCATCCAACCTCTCTCATCTATGTTTTTAGGTCTTTACTTTTGTGTCAGTTACAAATTGAATTGTTTCTAATATTTTAGTGCCGGGATTCTTATCACAGTTATAATTTGTGCTCTGATGATGCAAGTCAAAACTAGCAAAATATTAGTAAGTTCAACAAATTAATTTATTTTTATCTATAGCCTCCATAGCTCAGTCAGTACAGATAAAGCTCTTTGGTTGGAAAGACTTGGGTTCGATTCCTGATCATAATGCAAGGTACCTTTATCAGGTCTTCAATGATATAAAGAAAGATTTAAAGGGGGGGGGGAATATTCAGTTGTCTGCAGATGATGCAAAACTGAGGAGGGTAGTACTGATAAAAGTGATTTAAATAAATTGAGGTTTGAAAAGGTTACATACTATGCATCACATCGATGACACTGAATTGCAGGAAATTAATGAGGCTAGGGACTTGGAGTTAATGGTGAACAGAGTGTTGAAGTTCAGAGGGCAACTGCAACAGTTGGTAAAACAGCTTAAAATAGCTCAAAGGATTACTTACATGTAGAAAAACGCACACCAACAAGTAAAGAAACTGAGGTTTTATCCCTCTTTATGAGGCTGTGATACAGAAATATATTTACTACTTTGCAGAGATTTGATCACCTGAGTTTCTTAGAGATTAGGAAGTGGTAGAAAGGACTCAGAGAAGAGAGAGAGAGATCAAGCTTGTGACAGGCCTGTGGAATGTTCCATATCAGGTTGAAGGTGTGTGGGTTGCAAAGTTTAGTCAATATGTGAAAAAGAGAAGATATGATAGAATTAATACAGTTCTATCAGACTGACAGAAAGGAAAATTTACAATATGTGACAAATAGAAAGAGAACTATAGTTCAACCAAGAATATTGTATAAGAGTGGTAAGTAAGGGTGTATGGACTAGATTTTTCACTTGGTGAGTTGGTGAATGAATGGAATTGATCACCAGAGTGTCCTGACAGTGAATGAGTTTAAGAAGAGGTATGATAGGTAATGTGTATATAAAGATTAGTTGTGGGTCTTGTACAATGAGTCTTCTAACACTACGAAGATACCCATGTAATAATAATAATAATAATAATAATAATTTTTTTTTTTTTTAAACATTTTATTATGTCTCAGTATAAATTACATACAATAATAATATTTACAATATTTACAATAAGGTTTATACAGAATTTTTGAATTTAGAATATAATAATAATAATTTTTTTTTTTTTTTTTTTTTTATAAACGACTTATTTATTTTTACAATGAAAATGATAAGGTTTACTATCACACAGAGTATCTGCACACACACAATGAAAAACATATTATCTTTTCTGTACAGTACGAAAATTCGATATACAAAATGCAGAGTACATTTTATAAATATGAATATACATTTTTTTAAACTAGCTAAATATGGATTGGCACCAATGTGCACACAATTCACGATACAGTGCAGTAATGCAACATACTCACACAATTCAATAATAATAATAATAATTTTTTTTTTTTTTTTTTGGAGTTGCCAATAATTTTTTTTTTTTTTTAATTTTTTTTTTTATTATGTCTCAGTATAAGTTACATACAATAATAATATTTACAGTATTTACAATAAGGATTATACAGAATTTTTTTTTTTTTTTATGTCTCAGATGAATTGCATACATAGTTGCTGTAGTAATTATATGTATATAATATTTATAACGCATTACAAGTGTGTATAACAGATACTTGCAAGTTAGTAATTTTCTTCCTCGAAGCTTAGCAGAGCTTATCTGAGGAGGATAATAGATGACAGAGGGTGGTGGTTTCATGGTTGTGTTCCTATAGTGGTCACAAGCCAAGTGTTGATTTTACTGTTTGTTGGTACGTGCTTGAAAGACTTCGACTGCTATTACAGTTTAACTTTTTTTTTTTTTTTTTTTTTGTGCAAATAGGGTTGGATTTAGACATGGTGTGTTTGTTTCTTTGTGTTCTTGTAGTGATAGTTTTTTTGAGAGGGGGGGGGGTTGTCGTAGGTTTGTGTGTGTGTGTATGTGTGGTGGGGGAGAGAAAAACAGGAATTGCTCTAATTTTCATTCTCGCTATAATATTTATATAGCGCCTGTTTCAGCTCTCTGTATGTTCCTAGGTTTCTGTTGTCGAACGGCAGTTTGTTTATCATGTCAGGTACGTAGAAGTTTCGGGTGGCTTTGCCGTGGTGATTGTTGTACTTATATGTTATGTAGTTTGTTGACTGTGGTCTTGTTATTTGATATGTTGTTCTGGTTACTCTATATGTTGGGCTGTAGTAGTGTTTTAACATGACTGTGTAGTGGCGTAAGTGTTTCACCTTAAATATTTTGTGTTTTGTCCATGCTTCCTGCATAAGAGTGGGTTGTTCCCAGAATATCAGTTTTATCATTTTATCTTGCAACCATTGTAGCCTGTTAAGTCTGTAGTCTGTGCAGAATGCGTATGATGTGATTGCATATCTTAAAATGTTTTCACATAATGCTTTAGAGATTAGTATTTTTATGTGGGTTGGGGCAATGTCTTTTAATCTGTATAGTTTGCTTGCTATTATCCTAAGCTTGGTATGTAGGTAGTTTGTATGGCTATATGCAATAATATGGCTATTCCAACTTTGATCGGCATCGAAGTGAAGTCCAAGGTAGCACGTTGTTTTCACCTGTGTGATGGTTGTGATTTTAGGTTCTACACTTTGTGTATAGGAGGATGAATGTTTGATAGTGAGATATTTAGTTTCTATGGGCAGGGTTTGGTGGTTTTTGAGTACCATTAGCTTTGTTTTTCCAGGGTTTATATATATGCTGTTTTCGGTTAACCAGTTAGTCATTTGATTGATGTCGTGTTGCATATTTGTGTAAGCGATAATAATAATAATAATAATAATAATAATAATAATAATAATAATAATAATAAATCAACATGATAAAGCTTTTTGACACATCAAAAGGTTAAACAAATAAAGTGGTAGGGTTTGACTAGAAGCTCACTTTTATTATTTATTGGTGCTAATTTATGAAAAAAATTATGGACACAGATCAATTTCAAGATACTCTTAAACATTTAGTGGCAATACATTGAATTTTTATAGTTTGGAAGCATAGTTCAACCAAATTTAAATCGTTTTGTAAATAGACTTCCAATGAAAGATAAATTTGCTAATGAGATGAAAAGTAACAATAAACTATCTTTTTTTTTAGGTATTATTATAAAGAAAAAAAAAGGTAATAAATCCAATATGATCCACACTAAATCAACTTACACGATTCATTATAGTCAATTAATTTTTATCACTATCCTAGCCAACAATCTGGTATCATCAACAATGAAAAACAGAACATTATGCATATAAAGTCAATGATACTAAACCTTAAAATCATTCACTATCTATGCACTCAACTATCCTCTCAGGAAATGCATTATCACATGCACTTACTGCACTCATAAAATGTTGCTTTCCTCTCTTGTACAACTTCCGTGGGTAGTTTCTTCCCTTTGTGCTGCTCTTTAAAAAATCTTCTAGTGTTTGTTTAGAGAGTGCCTCTCCCAACTTATATATCTCAATTACATCACACATCACCCTCCCCCTATCTATCTACCAAACTTTGTAAACTACATTTCCTCAATCTGTCCTCATTGCTAATATTCTGTTTTTTTTTAGAGAATAATGATATACTGGAAAAAGAGAGAGAGAGAGAGAGAGAGAGAGAGAGAGAGAGAGAAATTGACTATGGTGTGATTTAAAAATGTTTACAGCTTACTCAGGTGAAAAAAAAATATTCAAAAACTACGATATGTTTCATGCATCCTTATATCATCAGGGAAATGAGTTCTGGAAAGTTGAGTATGAAGTAAGACTTAGGGAATGTATTTGCATAACCTCATATAACATGAGGAAAGGTGATTATTATTGTTACTATTATTAATATTTGACCTCCACAGAGTCAGAGACTCATTGTGGGAGGTACATACTATTGCACACAATGCTCATCCAATCATGCTTTAAACTGATTCAATGTGCCTACACCAGCAACACACTCAGGCAATGCATTCCACTCACCAACCACTCTCCATGCAGGTGATATATTTGACACATCAACGTTAGTCAAGGGTTTGCTTCCCAATTAATGTGGGAGAGAGAGAGAGAGAGAGAGATTCATAGAATGTAAAGAGACATGGGTAGAACAAGATCATCCCTGATAGATGTATAATAAAGGTATGAGCAGGAAAATTAGGAATTATGAAGGTCTGATATTAATAATAATAGGATTAGCAATGCTGATATACAGTAAGGAGGTAGTTAAATCAATGTGAAACAAGAAAAAAAATGAGCCAACAATGTTCAAACTAATTTTAACATATGGATTTAAAAGTCAAATAATAATAAAGATAGTTTCAGTGGAAGAATAATTAAGACAGAAGATATTCTAAAATATTATAAGATATTATAAAACATATTATTATTTCTAGGCCTACATGGAGGCCCAGAAATAATACTAATTAATGGTGTTATCAGAAGGGATTCATGGGAGATCATTTGATTTTCCATGAAGTATTCCTTACTCATTTGATTTTCCATGAAGTATTCCTTACTCATCATGCAAAAAAATCTCCATTTCACTTCCTTACTCACATGACTCTTATGGAGTTTTCAGGAATGACCTCTTGTTCACTTGCCACTTCTTGCCTTTACAATATCTTCTGTAATATATTCAAGAGTGTATTAATTTATTATTATTATTATTATTATTACCCCAAGACCTCATGGAGTCAAGGACTCATCTAGGAGGTCCATTTATCACACTCACATCTCATCATATTAAACACACTCAAACTCCTTGCAGACACCACACTCTCAGGCAAGGCATTCCAATCATTAACAACTCTGCATGAAAAAAACCTGCCACTCACTCCCCCTACTCACACCCTCTTTATACAGTTTCCAGGGATGACCTCTGGTTCTCCCCTGATCTCCCACTATTTTCTGTAAAACTTCTCCACCATTAATCTTATAACAACCCCTTACTAACTTGTAGGTCTCTATCATATCTCCCCTCTTTCTCCTCTCCACCAGACTCTGCAAATTGCATCTTCTCAATCTTTCCTCGTACTCAACATTCCAGAGGTCAGAAACTACCTTAGTCAGTCGCCTTTGGACCCTTTCAGACATTTCTTCATCCTTCTGAAAACCAGGTAACCAAATCTGGGCACAATAGTCATGTGTGGCCTAATCAAAGCTTTATACAATGGAACAAGAATCTCCCTACTTCTACACGTCAGTGTCCTCCGCATCATTCCCAGAAACCTTTATGTTGCCTTCACAATTTTGGCAATGTGTCCCCTAAATTTTAGATTCTTATCCACTATCACCCCAGATCTCTTATTTCCTCTAGCTCCAACAATATATTCTCACCAAGCATAAATTCTGCATCCCATCTTTGTTTTCCAAATTTTAAAACCTTACATTTTGCAACATTGAACTCACATCCCCATTTCTGTGCCCAATCACTGAATTCATTCAAGTCTTCTTGCAAGGCCACAACATCTTCACTACTCTTTATGGTTCGTCCCAACTTTGCATCATCTGCAAACAACTGAATATCTCCATCCAAATCTTCGCCAATATCATTAATATACAAGTTAAATAGTAATGGCCCTAAAACAGACCCCTGAGGTACTCCACTAGTGACTTTCTTTTTCCTGGATATCACACCCCCATACACAACTTGTTGATACCTATCAGATAGCCAGTCTCCAATCCAATGCACTAATCTAATATCCAACCCCATTTGCTCTAGTTTGACTGTCAACTTATCATGAGGTACTCTATCAAAAGCTTTTGCGAAATCCAAGTATATTACTGTGTATCCTTCTCCTCTGTCCAAGGAAGCAGTCACTTTATTGTAATAAGTAAGTAGATTACTAAAACATGACCACCCTTTAGCAAATCCATGCTGTCCATCAAAGATTATACCATTGTTGTCTACCCAACTCTGGATCCTGGTTCTCACGAGCTTCTCCAACAACTTAACCACAACACCTGACACACAGATAGGCCTATAGTTTGATGCTTGAGTTCGATCACCTCCTTTATGAAGTGGCACAATCTTGCCCTCCTTCCACTCCTTAGGAACTTGACCGAGTGCAAGACTCGTATTAAAAAAATATGTCAAGGCAGGTGTCAACTTTCCTTCAGAATATGCAGTGATATATTATCAAGTCCCACAGCCTTATTTACATCTAGTTTACTCAACTCCCCAAACACCTCTTGCTCATTTACAGTCAGTCTCTCCTCCCTATCATCAAGTGCTCTCAATCTCTCCATGAAGTCACATTCACAAGACTGAAAGATCTTTATGAACTGCTCATTAAGTATTTCCATCACACGTTCTGCAACATACTGCCTTTATACCATTTTCTCCTATCAGTGTCATCCTTCCATAATCATTCTTTCTTTTGAAAGATGTTGAAAGTTTATTTTCCACTTGGTTAGAGTATAATAAATTTAGTTTAATCCTTTATCCAAGTGTGAGCAAACAAAGTTTGCGCCTGAAAGTATCTTCAGGACTGGGTTAAGGTGGTACACACTAGGGCAACTCGTTGCAAAGGTGGAGCAAGCTACCAACACTCCTATCCTAGTATCTCCTATAATGCAAAACACATCTCCTTGCGGATATGTCTATTGTTATGCATTAAGGGAAGGGCCACTACCCAGACCGGTTTCGACCTTTATTGAGGTCTCTTCAGTGGGAGCCAGGCCCAAGTCGAGATATCAGGCAGAAGCATTTGCAGGTCATCTCCACCTATAGGAATTGCCAATTGGTGTGCCACCCTTTTTTAATAAATTACTCTGGATTTAGAGAAAGATGTTGAAAGTTTATTTTCCACTTGGTTAGAGTATAATAAATTTAGTTTAATCCTTTATCCAAGTGTGAGCAAACAAAGTTTGCGCCTGAAAGTATCTTCAGGACTGGGTTAAGGTGGTACACACTAGGGCAACTCGTTGCAAAGGTGGAGCAAGCTACCAACACTCCTATCCTAGTATCTCCTATAATGCAAAACACATCTCCTTGCGGATATGTCTATTGTTATGCATTAAGGGAAGGGCCACTACCCAGACCGGTTTCGACCTTTATTGAGGTCTCTTCAGTGGGAGCCAGGCCCAAGTCGAGATATCAGGCAGAAGCATTTGCAGGTCATCTCCACCTATAGGAATTGCCAATTGGTGTGCCACCCTTTTTTAATAAATTACTCTGGATTTAGAGAAAGATGTTGAAAGTTTATTTTCCACTTGGTTAGAGTATAATAAATTTAGTTTAATCCTTTATCCAAGTGTGAGCAAACAAAGTTTGCGCCTGAAAGTATCTTCAGGACTGGGTTAAGGTGGTACACACTAGGGCAACTCGTTGCAAAGGTGGAGCAAGCTACCAACACTCCTATCCTAGTATCTCCTATAATGCAAAACACATCTCCTTGCGGATATGTCTATTGTTATGCATTAAGGGAAGGGCCACTACCCAGACCGGTTTCGACCTTTATTGAGGTCTCTTCAGTGGGAGCCAGGCCCAAGTCGAGATATCAGGCAGAAGCATTTGCAGGTCATCTCCACCTATAGGAATTGCCAATTGGTGTGCCACCCTTTTTTAATAAATTACTCTGGATTTAGAGAAAGATGTTGAAAGTTTATTTTCCACTTGGTTAGAGTATAATAAATTTAGTTTAATCCTTTATCCAAGTGTGAGCAAACAAAGTTTGCGCCTGAAAGTATCTTCAGGACTGGGTTAAGGTGGTACACACTAGGGCATACTTTCAGGCGCAAACTTTGTTTGCTCACACTTGGATAATGGATTAAACTAAATTTATTATACTCTAACCAAGTGGAAAATAAACTTTCAACATCTTTCTCTAAATCCAGAGTAATTTATTAAAAAAGGGTGGCACACCAATTGGCAATTCCTATAGGTGGAGATGACCTGCAAATGCTTCTGCCTGATATCTCGACTTGGGCCTGGCTCCCACTGAAGAGACCTCAATAAAGGTCGAAACCGGTCTGGGTAGTGGCCCTTCCCTTAATGCATAACAATAGACATATCCGCAAGGAGATGTGTTTTGCATTATAGGAGATACTAGGATAGGAGTGTTGGTAGCTTGCTCCACCTTTGCAACGAGTTGCCCTAGTGTGTACCACCTTAACCCAGTCCTGAAGATACTTTCAGGCGCAAACTTTGTTTGCTCACACTTGGATAAAGGATTAAACTAAATTTATTATACTCTAACCAAGTGGAAAATAAACTTTCAACATCTTTCTCTAAATCCAGAGTAATTTATTAAAAAAGGGTGGCACACCAATTGGCAATTCCTATAGGTGGAGATGACCTGCAAATGCTTCTGCCTGATATCTCGACTTGGGCCTGGCTCCCACTGAAGAGACCTCAATAAAGGTCGAAACCGGTCTGGGTAGTGGCCCTTCCCTTAATGCATAACAATAGACATATCCGCAAGGAGATGTGTTTTGCATTATAGGAGATATACTAGGATAGGAGTGTTGGTATCTTGCTCCACCTTTGCAACGAGTTGCCCTAGTGTGTACCACCTTAACCCAGTCCTGAAGATACTTTCAGGCGCAAACTTTGTTTGCTCACACTTGGATAAAGGATTAAACTAAATTTATTATACTCTAACCAAGTGGAAAATAAACTTTCAACATCTTTCTCTAAATCCAGAGTAATTTATTAAAAAAGGGTGGCACACCAATTGGCAATTCCTATAGGTGGAGATGACCTGCAAATGCTTCTGCCTGATATCTCGACTTGGGCCTGGCTCCCACTGAAGAGACCTCAATAAAGGTCGAAACCGGTCTGGGTAGTGGCCCTTCCCTTAATGCATAACAATAGACATATCCGCAAGGAGATGTGTTTTGCATTATAGGAGATACTAGGATAGGAGTGTTGGTAGCTTGCTCCACCTTTGCAACGAGTTGCCCTAGTGTGTACCACCTTAACCCAGTCCTGAAGATACTTTCAGGCGCAAACTTTGTTTGCTCACACTTGGATAAAGGATTAAACTAAATTTATTATACTCTAACCAAGTGGAAAATAAACTTTCAACATCTTTCTCTAAATCCAGAGTAATTTATTAAAAAAGGGTGGCACACCAATTGGCAATTCCTATAGGTGGAGATGACCTGCAAATGCTTCTGCCTGATATCTCGACTTGGGCCTGGCTCCCACTGAAGAGACCTCAATAAAGGTCGAAACCGGTCTGGGTAGTGGCCCTTCCCTTAATGCATAACAATAGACATATCCGCAAGGAGATGTGTTTTGCATTATAGGAGATACTAGGATAGGAGTGTTGGTAGCTTGCTCCACCTTTGCAACGAGTTGCCCTAGTGTGTACCACCTTAACCCAGTCCTGAAGATACTTTCAGGCGCAAACTTTGTTTGCTCACACTTGGATAAAGGATTAAACTAAATTTATTATACTCTAACCAAGTGGAAAATAAACTTTCAACATCTTTCTCTAAATCCAGAGTAATTTATTAAAAAAGGGTGGCACACCAATTGGCAATTCCTATAGGTGGAGATGACCTGCAAATGCTTCTGCCTGATATCTCGACTTGGGCCTGGCTCCCACTGAAGAGACCTCAATAAAGGTCGAAACCGGTCTGGGTAGTGGCCCTTCCCTTAATGCATAACAATAGACATATCCGCAAGGAGATGTGTTTTGCATTATAGGAGATACTAGGATAGGAGTGTTGGTAGCTTGCTCCACCTTTACAACGAGTTGCCCTAGTGTGTACCACCTTAACCCAGTCCTGAAGATACTTTCAGGCGCAAACTTTGTTTGCTCACACTTGGATAAAGGATTAAACTAAATTTATTATACTCTAACCAAGTGGAAAATAAACTTTCAACATCTTTCTCTAAATCCAGAGTAATTTATTAAAAAAGGGTGGCACACCAATTGGCAATTCCTATAGGTGGAGATGACCTGCAAATGCTTCTGCCTGATATCTCGACTTGGGTCTGGCTCCCACTGAAGAGACCTCAATAAAGGTCGAAACCGGTCTGGGTAGTGGCCCTTCCCTTAATGCATAACAATAGACATATCCGCAAGGAGATGTGTTTTGCATTATAGGAGATACTAGGATAGGAGTGTTGGTAGCTTGCTCCACCTTTGCAACGAGTTGCCCTAGTGTGTACCACCTTAACCCAGTCCTGAAGATACTTTCAGGCGCAAACTTTGTTTGCTCACACTTGGATAAAGGATTAAACTAAATTTATTACATTCTTTCTTTTGCTGGTTACATATCGAAAGAACTCCCTAGGATTCTTTTTGGCTTCATTAGGTAACTGCTGTTCATACCTCTCTTTAGCTACTCACCAAATTCATGACATTCTTAATATTGAAAGATGTTTAACTAAAAATATCTTGAGGAATATTCTTGTATGTCTCAATTTAAACAGAATTAAGGTATAAAAGCAAAAAACCGTTCCCACGAACATACACATCTTTAGACATGAATACTTTAGGACAATGAAGGCAACAGGAACATACATCAATTACATAAAAATTATCAGCAAAAATCTCTCTCTCTCTCTCTCTCTCTCTCTGGAGGATTCAGATATAGAATGACTGATTCAAAGCTGCCTTAGAAAAGGAAAGTTAATTGTTGATCATATTAAAAGCATAACAAATAATTGAACAAAAACCTATGCTAAGCACAAACTAGTAATGAAGTTTTCATGAGATGTTAATAATGATGGTATATAGTAATGCAAAAATACCTGGAAACAAGTCCACATATCAGATGTAAAATCAAATTCATTTCCTTTATCTTCAAGAGGTTTGGAAAACTCCAGGTAAGAAGATGTAATACAATCTTCTCCAGTGTGATACTGAAGTCTGATATATTCATCGGCTATACCAAATATTCTTACCTCTACATTTTCATCAGCAGGAATATTCTTATCTCTGGTAAACTTTTCCACAGTTTTCTGTACAAAGATAAGACATTCTGGATATAATGTTAAGAAAAATATAAACATTTCAGGATATTGACAGCATATGATAAAATTATCACTACATTACAAAAAACAAGCAAGAATGTCTATCTACTTTGTTTGACCTATTCTACTTTAATTATAAACCTGTGATATTAACATCTATTATTTATGTGACTTCTATAAAGTAATCAGTAATACAATCATTTAGAATTATCTGAACCTTTGTTGACTATTGTTAACAGAAGTTTAGATATTTTATGTATGATATATTAAAAAAAATGCCTGACTTACAAAAATATTCATAGTTAAATTGATATATTTATTGCAACACTAATTCTTGAAATAAAAGATTGGTAGCATATATTATTATTATTATTATTATTATTCATGACACCTCCAAGGAGTCTGAAGACTCATCGTGGGAGGACACCTACTATTTATACAACTGTCTCAACCACTACACCAAACCTCTACTACTAATCATCTCCATCAATGCTATCTACTGCATACCTCCACAACTATTATTATTATTTTTTTGTCTGTAAATTGCATGTTCTGAAGGGCTGATTTGTCTGTATGTGGGATGAAAAAACCTGAGTTTCCGAGAGAAAAAACCCTGCTACCTCCATATGAGATCGGCTAACTCACCTTCATTTGAAAATCATCCACATAAAGATTCCTCCCATCGTGACGAGAATCGAACTTAGGCCTATTACAATTGAAGGGTGCAATGTACCATCGTTCTGCCAATTGCACTATGGAGGCGCCTATAATATTTGTTGAAAACAGAATCAAGGTTGTAGAATCAATGCATTCACAATATGGCTGACAATCAACCATCTTTGTGAAAATTTGGAAGATTGTCATGTGGGATGATTGTATCTTAGAAATTTTTTGGTACCAAAACATGTAATATAATGACATGATTTTGTTGGTGGGATATCTATTAATGAGCATATAGATATTGAATATAAGTAAACATGATTATTATGTGTCTGGTTGTTGAAAAGAAAAACTTTATGACTGAAATGTTTTCATAACAAACAGAACATAAACAAGGTTCTGCTTTTTTTTAGCATAGTGCAGAGCAGAAGCAGTGTCACATGTATTCTACAGAAAACTCTTTTATTTTAGCGAATTATTTTAGTAATTATTTTGGTTATATCTTACTTATTTTAGACTGCAATGTTGTGTGTGTGTGTGTGTGTGTGTGTGTGTGTGTGTGTGTGTGTGTGTGTGTGTGTGTGTGTGTGTGTGTGTGTGTGTGTGTGTGTGTGTGTGTGTGTGTGTGTGTGTGTGTGTGTGTGTGTGTGTGTGTGTGTGTGTGTGTGTGAAATTTAATACAGGTTATTGTTTAGAAAATGTTTTTATACATGGCACTGATGTGTAAAAGGAAAATGGCAGCCAAGGCCACCATTTTCCTTGTATGTTCAACATATTCATTGCCAAGAATCAACAGGCTGTGGTACTAACAAAAAACTCTGCTATGCAGAAACTAACATTACTGTCGACAGGGTGTAGCATAGAGGCAGCCTGCCTCACGGCGTGGCTTAATAAGGGTGCTCATTCAGCCATATTGAGGTGGGCGCTGTCGCTACGTTAACAATTCCTGTTTATCATAGCAAGTGCGAAAATAAGTTTTTCCAAGTTTAAACTGATTAAAAATTATCTGCAAACAGCAATGCCCCAAGAAAGATTGGCTGGTATAACAACTATATCTATAGAGGTGGACATAGCTTATAATTTAAATTTATCATTATTATTATTATTATTTGACACCTCCAGGAAGTCCCAAGACTCATTGAGGGAGGGCACCTGCTCTACAACTTTCCATTTCCACCACTCAACCTCATCCACAAACTGCCTCATCTACACCAGTGCCATCTACTGTCCACCATCACCACTATTATTTTAACAGACAATCACAAACATCTATGCCCATGGTGGGATTCGAACCCAAGCCTTTTGGCTGGAGAGCAGATACGCTAACCACTCGGCCAATAAACAGTTTTATTGTGCGATATCCCTGTAGAGCAAACATTTAATTAATATTATTATGTAATTGTTTTGCATTAATGTTTCTCTTGTAATAAAAACAAAATAGCATTTGGAGAATTTCTTATATTTTAGTCTTATAATCCACCGGGGTGGGGCAATATTTAATTGTTTGCCTCAGGGCATGATCTAATCTGGTGACGGCCCTGCAAACTAGTAATGAAGTTTTTATGAGATGTTAATAATGATGATATATAGTAATGCAAAAATACCTGGAAACAAGTCC
This sequence comes from Typopeltis vanoorti, assembly GCF_054136105.1. Lineage (NCBI taxonomy): Eukaryota > Metazoa > Arthropoda > Arachnida > Uropygi > Thelyphonidae > Typopeltis > Typopeltis vanoorti. Next base: position 136,823,665 of record NC_143555.1, read on the forward strand.
ACATATAAAATGAGAATGGAGAAAGATTTTGTCATAAATGTTTCAATTGCCAGTGCAAGAAATGAGAGATGTGTGGAAAGCAGATAAACGATGTGATGAATATTAACGATGTAAGAAAAGATAGCAAAAGTGCCTGTCTGGTTAGCCAAGTGGTTAATGTATCTGCTCTCCAGACAAAAGGCTGCGGGGTTCAGATCCCACCGTGGACACGGATGTTTGTGACTGTCTGTGAAAATAGTTATGGTGTTGATTGCAGTAGATGGCGTTGGTGTAGTTGCGATTCATTGTAGTTGGTGAATTGAGTGGTGGAGACAGAGAGTTGTAGAGTAGGTGCCCTCCTTTGACGAGCCTTTGCACTCCCTGGAGGTGTCACATAATAATAATAATAATAATAAAAAGTGTTCTGGCAAATGTGGAAGTAGTGAATGAGAGTATGTAAAAAAAATGAGAGCATGAAAGAAGTGGATGGAAGTAATGTGGGTGATGAAATGACAGCAAAGAGTGAAACGGCATGAGTATATTGCATCCTTCACAGGACAAAACAGGAGCTAGAACAACTGGAGTAACAATTGTTATCTGGTCCAGCAGGCAGGAAAATGAAAGAATAAGGTTTTTTTTTTTTTAATTATCCCATGGTATTATTACACCAGATCATAGAGGTCAAATTCTTGTATTTTACGTAGTATGTTTTCTGGGTTGTTATAAAGTTCACATTTAGAAATATTCATACAAGTTAGTAAATGCATTGGTGATGCTTCCTTGATATTATAGATTTTGCAAATAGGGAAGACTTTTATGCCATTACTAAACTTGATTAGTCTTGTGTGACCGGTCTTGAGGCAAGAGATCATGGTAGTGGCACAGCGATTAAACTTGGAATTGAGGGTAGCTCCTGATTTTTCTGCTGAATTCCAGTGGTGAGTCATGTCCTGGAGAATCATTCTTTTTACGTTTTCTTTTTTTTGATACAAATGAAAGAATAAGTGAATTTGGAAAGTAAGAAAGTGACAAAAGCTGGAAATGAGGAGACAGTGTTGTGTGAGATTCAGTTGTAAAAGGTATACTTAATGATCAAGTAATGAAAGTATGTTTCCCCGGTGCACAAATTCAGGATGTTAGTGAAGCTGTTAGCTTGCACAAGGGAAAAGTAAAAGAGATTATTGTTATGGCAGGAACAAATGATTTGAAAGGGGAGAAATATGAAATGAGAGAAGATAGATATGAAAGTATAGTTGAAAGAAGTGAAAATGATGAGTAAGGTAAAAGCTGCGAGTCTGCTGCCTTGGTATCATAGGACAGAGTTAAAACGAAGGGCCATAATTGCTAATGAGTCAATGTGAAGATTGTGCAGGAGAAATGGTGTGGAGTGAATTTGATGGACGAAAGGACTTATATATGCCTGACGGACTATATTTAAATGGTTTTAGAACTAGATGTTTTGAAAAAATGTTGTTTAGTGAGTTTGGAAGTGTAAAACCAGGAAAACTAGAGATATTAGGGGATAATGCAATCAATGTGCTTGGTCATCCCTATGATAAATGGTGGGGATAAGAAATGATTATGCAATACTGAATGCAATTTCACAGGTTTCTGATTCAAATGAGTTGGTGATGACATTACACAAGGATAACTGTGGGTATAAGAGGATGATGAAATGCATGTACACAAATGCCAGAAGAATCAGGAATCAGGTACAGGAGTTTTTGGCATTGGTCAGTTCAACTTGGCCAAAAATTACATGCGTCAGTGAGACCTATTTGAGAGAAAATGATGGTTACAGGGATAGAATGTAAGAGGGAGTACCCTAAAATAACCAGAACCTCAACTTGGAGCATGCACATTTTCTAGTTACCAATGCTGCCACTAGGTGTCATGAGTGTGCGGTTTTCCACGCCAGTCTGGCAAGTGGCATCATCACACAGTGTGCTTACAAACAAGTTTGGCGATTTTGTGATTGATGACCACAAGGAACAGAGAGTGCGTGTAAAATGTTGTTTTCTTTTGGGTAAAATTGCTACTGGAACTATTTTGGCAAGTCTTTAAGGATGATGCTTTAAATGCAAGTCAATGAGTGGTTTCCCTATTTCAAAAATGAAGACCAACCATGATCTGGCTGACCTTCAACAAACAGAAATGATGAAATCATCGAACAGGTGTGCCAGGCAATCAATGAAAATTGTTGAAAGCATGGGCAGATTAAGCCGGCTCTGATTTTGTGGCTCTGAAAATATACAGGGCCCCAAAAACCTTTGACAATCAGAAATGATGAACATTGGAAGGGTTTGCCAAGCAACCAATGAAGATCATTAAAAAACCGCTGAGCAAGTTTCTGAAGAGACAAATTTGTTGTGGAGCTTGTGCCAGCAAATTTTAATAGATTTGCAAATGAAATGTGTCCAACAGTTCTCGACAAAAAACAACACAACGTTTGTTTCCCACCCTCCCTACCTTGCCCAATCTCTATCCATATGACTTTTTTTTTTTACTTCCCATGGATAAAGAAAACCATGAAAGGGCAGCGATTCATTGATGAGGACAAAGTGAAAGAAAAGTCGCTGGAGGCAATAAACAGTATTCCAGTTGAACAGTTTCAGAACTGTTTCCAGGAGTAGAAAAACATTGGAAGAAGTGCACTGACTCAGATGGAGAGTACTTTAAAGAAGACTAGAATATGGTATTATAAACTTCAATAAAATTTTTTTTTAAAAATAATTCCGATTATTTTTGGGTACTCCCTCGTAAAGGATATTGTCTTTTCTGGGAAGAGAGAGGAAATAGGAGAGGAAGTGGGGTATTGTTGATGATAGCTGAAGAATTGCAACCAACAAAATGAGAAGTTAAAGAGGATTTTAGGTCAGGGAAAGATTGTTCATTTAAGGCTGTCTGATATGAGCTTAAGGCCAATTGAACAAAAGAAATGATCATATGGCAAAGATTTGTTCATAGGGGACTCAACCCGTCATCTAACAAATGAGAAATAAGAAGAAGGAGAATGTAAGGGCGAATATCAACTGAAGAAACGATTGGCATCTGGTACAGAAGGACAGAGAATGAAAGAAAGAGTCAATGGGAAAAGAATAAATGTTCAAGAAACTGGGAGAAAAGAGACAACATTATATAGGGATTCAATGATAAGAGGTGACAAAAGCATGTTTTCCAGGTGCAAAGGTAAAGGATGTTAGTGAAGCTGTAAGCATGCAGAAGAAAGAAGCTAATGAGTTAACTGTTTTGGCTGGCACAAATGATTTGAAGGTTAGAAATATGGAATGAGAGAAGATATGAAAGAGTTGTTAATGGAAGCAAAAATGAAGGGTAAGAAAATAAAGATTGTGAGTCTGCTGCTTTGGTATGATAGGATAGAATTGAGAAGATGGGCCATGATTACCAATGAGTCAATGGGAAGATTGTGCAGGAGAAATTGTGTGCAGTTAACAGATGTGCGGAGTGAATTTGATGGACATAAGAACCTGTATATGCTTGACGGACTACATTTAAATGGTTTTGGAGTTAGATGTTTGGTGAAAGTGTTGTTTAGTAACAGTGTAGTAGTGCAAAACCAGGAAAACTAGAGGTATTAGGAAGGATGAAATCAAGCATGGGTCTGACTCCCCTGTGATAAATGAGCATGTGTGCAGTAATGATTATGCAATGCCAAATGGAAATTCACAGGTTTCTGATTTGAATGGGATGGTAATGACATTACACAAGGGTAACTATGGATACAAAGGGATGTTGAAATGCATGCACACAAATGAAAGAAGTTTTTGGCATTGGACAGCTTGACTTGGCCAAAAATTATAGACATCAGTGAGACCTGGTTTACTGAAAATTATTATTATTATTATTACACGACACCTCAAAAGAGTCCAAGGACTCATCAAGGGAGGGTACGTACTCTACAACTATCCAACTCTACCACTCAATCCACCAACTACAATGATCTGCAGCTACCATCATCATCTACACCAATGCCATCTACTGCCCACTACCACCACTAGTATTTTCACAGACAATTACAAACATCCATGCCCATGGCAGGATTCGAACCCACAGCTGGAGATTGGATACACAAACCATTTGGCCAACCGTGCCAGGAAAATGATATAGTTTCATGGATAAAACGTAAACGGTATTGAATTTTCAGGGACGATAAAAGAAACAGAACAGGAGGTGGAGTATTGCTGATTATAGCAGAATTTTAGGTCTAAGGGAGATGGTTTATTTGAGGCTGTCTGGTGAGATAGAGGCAAACAAGTTAAATATGTTGTTGGCTATAAACTGCTGCAATAGACTAGACACAGGAAGATGCTAATTACCATGAGGAATTTGGTCATAGCATCAGAAGAGCTGATAATAACTAGATGACATCTCTCTTACCCCAGTTGGAGAGAGTGACCATATGGTTTTTACATGGAAGATGGAGACACATGCAGGAGTATCAAAGAAAAGGAAACATATGTGGAATTATAAGGCTGGTGATTATAATATTCTTAGATATCAACTTAGGGCAGTTCCATGGAGGGCAGAATTGGAAGGCCAGGATATCATAAGTGCCTGGGAAATGGTGAAGGAATATTTGTTAGCAGCAATAGTAAGCTATATTCCACGAGTGAAGAAGTGGATACAATATGGTGTAAAGTGGATGACAAACAATACCACACAGGAACTACAGGTGAAAAAGAGATTATGGAAGAGATATAATGAGAGGGGTGGAGAGCAGATGCATGAAGAATATAAGACTTAGGCCAGGAGAGTGATTAGTATGGTGAGCAAGGCAAAACTGGAATATGAGAAGAGATTGCTACTAAGATTCAAAGAAAATCCTAGGGAAATTTTTAGTTATGTGGCCAGTAGGAGTAGAAATGATTGTGGAAGAATGACATTGTGGGATAAAATGGGAATAGAGTGACTGATATAGAGGACATAGTGAGTTGTTCATTGAGCACTTTATTGGAGTATTTCATTCTGGAGAAGAAGATTTTAATACTAGAGGGGTACGGTGGTTCAAGGTTTAGAGGTACAAGAGGAGAGTGTGTTTCAAATACTGAGTACTCTGGATATCAGTAAAGCTGTGGGACTGGATGGTATTTCACCATGGATTTTGAGAGAATGTGCTAAAGAACTAACAGCTCCTTTGACATGGCTTTTCAATGAAAGTCTGCCTATGGGAAAGGTGCCCAGGGAATGGAAGGAAGGTAAGAGTTATAGTAATAGTGCCATTGCATAAGGGTAGTTGCAGACTGGGAGTGTCTAGTTATAGGCCAGTTTGTGTGTCATCAGTAATTGTTACGGTCTTGGAGAAATCAGTGAGGGACTATATACAGCACTGGGCAGATGAGGCTAATGTTTTCTGTGAGAATCGACATGGATTTGTTAAGGAGTGCACTTGCTTAAGTAATATGATTGCTATCTATAATAAAGTGACAAGAGCAGTTGATGAGGGAAAGGCATATGGTTCCATTTTTTATTTTATTTTGCAAAGGCATTTGACAGGGTGCCACATGATAAACTGATATTTAAGTTACAGCACATGAGTTTAGATTGTCAGATTAGTCAACTGGATTCAGGATTGGCTATCTGATAGATATCAGAGAGTTGTGTATGGCGGGGCAATATACCAAGGAAGTAGAAGGTTACAAGTGGGGTTCCACAAGGCTCAGTACTGAGAGCTGTATTGTTTAACTTTTATATCAATGTCATTGTCAATGGATTACATCGGGATATTCAGTCGTTTGCAGATGATGTGAAGCTAGGAAGGGTTATTAGTAATAGTACAGATGTGGTGGCAGTCGTGCACCTAGAGGTGTGGGGAGAGGCCAAGGAGCTCTGCCCCCCCCCCCAAAGAAAAAGGGAAAAAAAAACCCTAGAAAATTTTCAAAAAATCTTTTCCTAATTAAAATTCATATGGTGTGTCGTGTTTTCTATTTCTATACTACTTATGAATTAGCAATCATTGCAGATGCTCAGTCATAGGTCGTATGAGATGCGTAGTGTGTATTCTCAAATCGTCTACTCAACTCAGCCCCCCCAAGATTAAATCCTGAGTGCACTACTGTGTGGCAGCACTGCAAGAGGATTTGAATAAACTAGACAGACAGACAAATGAATGGGAGTCTCAGTTTAATGCAGCAAAATGTGAAGTCTTGAAGTTTGGGATACATCAGTGGGAGACTGCATACTCAATTGGAGGAGCTGTGCTGGATGAAGTAAGAAAGACAAGAGATCTGGGAGTGATGACCGATAGGAAACTGAAATTCAGGGGACATATTGCAAAGATGGTGAAGGTAACACAGAGGATTACTGCAGTACTGACAAGGATGCTGATCTGCAGAGATAGAAGAGTTATCATTCCGTTGTATAAGACCCTGATGAGACCACACTTAGAATACTGTTCTCAAATTTGGTCGATTTGAAGGAGATAAATTATCTATGGAAAGAGTGCAGAGATGGATAACAAAGATGGTTTCAGGACTGTACAATGCTAATTATGAGGATTAGCTGAGGGAATGTGGACTGCAGAGTTTGGTGAATAGAAGAATGAGAGGTGATATGATTGAGACTTTTAAACTGTTGAGAGGCAGTTAAAGAGTGGACACTGGGGGGTTCATTTACTTGGTGGAGCAGCAGGAAGGAGTGATGACAAGAGGCCATCCCTGGAAAGTATGAAAGGAAGCCGTGAGCCAGAGGATGAGGAGTGGTTTCTTTGCATGGAGGTTGGTGGAACCAATGAATGCACTGTCTGATAGAGTGGGAGCAAGAATGGTCAATGAGTTCAAGGAGTGGTATGATAGACTTTGTGTTTCCTAGGAAGGCTGTCCTGCAATGAGTCTCTTGACTCCATGGAGGCCTGAATAATAATAATAATAATAATAATAATAATAAATTGTATTGTCCATGCATCAACAGCCTCAATTCCAAAAACATCACCTCGATTTCCATTCCATCTAAAACCTTGGTGGAACCCAGTGTCAAGCAGCCAAAAAAAAAGACTGAGCATGAGGTATATTTTGTAGATACCAGCACAATTTAATGCATTTAAATGTGTTTATACCAAAATACATTATATGAGACATCAGAGTGAAAAACAATCATGATCCAATTTACATCACTGATTATTCAAACAACTAGTTCAAGAACTGATGAGATAAGATCTGGAAGATAACAGGTAGATACAGAACACATCATTTGTCTACCTTGGAACATATTAGATGCATTGTTGCTGATCCCAAGCTTTGTAGACACTTTGGAAGAAAAGTTTTGTTAGAATCTCAGCAACAGTTTCATATCTTCCTGATTTTTTAATATGAAAAAGCAACAAGCAAAACATAGGCTAAGTGTTTGTACCAATATGGAATAGAGCCATACAATTATCCATTAGTTAAGGAGGAACTAAAAAGAGCTCTTTTACTGTCTCAACTTAGTGCAGTAGGTTCCTGTAACATCCATAATGAGATGATAAAATATATTCGATGGATCTATTTCTATACAACAGAATATATTTACAGAGGAAGAATTTTGAGATTCTTGGCATAAGTGAAATGTCATTGCCATCTCAAAACAAGGAAAGGAACCAAACAATTATCGTCCTATTGCTTTAACCAGCTGTCTTTGTAAGATCTTGGAAAAATGGTAAATGCAAGGCTTTACTGGTGCTTAGAAAGCACCAAACTTCTTTCCGACAATATGACTTACCTAAACACCAATCAACATTGGACTATTCAGTCTGTTTAGAAAAGCATATAAGAGATACTTTCCTAAAACAAAAACATCTGGCTTCAGTCTTCTTTGACATGGAAAAAACTTATGACAAAGCCTGAAAATATGATATATTAAAAGCTCCTTTAATCTTGGTCTGAGGGGACACCATTCTGTTTTTATTAAAAAATTTCTATCCAGCCAAGGCTTTCAAGTCTGAGTGTAAAGCACGTTATCTTGGCCATATCACGGAAACACTGACAAACAAATTGCATGAGATTAAGCTTGAAATTGAGCATTGGCTGTGTAGTCAAAATAGAAATAGAACAGTGCAAATTGTTCTTGTTAGGCTCCACATAGGTCCCATTCTTATTTACTGAGGGTTGATGACCCACCTGAAAAATGCAGCATGATTCTTATAATTTGGTATATTCTAGTGGAGTGCCAGCACCTCATTCAAGAGTGGAATGAAATTTTTACTTATGTGATCAAGGTATATACACACTCAGGCAAATTTATCAAGCTCAGATAAATTGTATGAAATTTTTAACATTTTAAAAATAATTAATTTCTACAGTCACATCTGATTATAAATGCTATTTACGTTTAGATACTGCATTGTTTAACATAATTTTTTAATTAATATTTTTTTACATAAGATAATATTTACTAATATATTGCACAGCGAGAAATATGAGATTCTTGCTTGAGGTGGTATGAAAGAACACACAAAGAGGAAAGATAGTGTGCGTGTTGCCTAGGTAAGATAATGACAAACTGAGCAGAACAGCGGTAATATTGAATGACATAATAGCTAGAATGTGTGATAAGAAAGGACTGGAATATGTGGATGCTTGGAGTCCGTTTGAGGATAGAGAGGAATTGTATGCAAGAGACCACTTACATTTGAATGAGGAAGGACATAGGCATCTGGAGAGATTGCTGTTCTGAAAAAGTCAGTGTGCTCAGGGAGGATGGTAGCAGGGGTGGCCTCTTGTGAGAATGGTACTTGGGAGAAGGAGGATGACATCAGGTAACACTGGGCTCAGTGGAGTCTAGAGGGGATAATGCTGGGTATAGAAACAACAGCATTTATATGTTATATACTAATGCCAGGAGTATCTGGAATAAGGGAGAGAAATTGGTGGCGCAGATAGCATCAGCCTGGCCAAAAATGATTGGGATCACTGAGACGTGGTTGACAGAAGAGGATATAATAACAGGAATAGAAGTCGCTGGGTACAGCATTTTTCGGCAGGACAGGAGGGAAAGCATGGTGGTGGAGTACTGCTTTATTGATAAGTGACGACCTATGTCCTCTAAGAGTGGAACTTTGGAAGGCAGTGACACTAACGATTTTGAAATCATATGGTGAGAGGTAGAGGGGGACACAACGGGATATTTAGTGGGATGTTGCTATAAACCAGGGAGCACAGAGGGTGGGGACCAGGAAATGTTTAGACAGTTAAGTTTGGCAAGTGCAAGAAGAATGATTGTTAAGGGTGATTTTAACTACAGTAGTATAAACTGGGGAGAGGAAGATGCATGTAGCAATAAGGGAATGGAATTTCTAGAATTCTTGAGGGACAAATGTCTTAGGCAACATGTAATAGGGGGAACAAGAGATTCAAGAGTTTTGGATTTGGTTATAGCATCAGAAAAGTTGATAATAACTGAGATGACATCTCTCCCACCAGTTGGAGAAAGTGACCATATGGTTTTGACTTGGAAAATGAATAGACATGCAGGAGTCTCAAAGAGACAGGAATGTATGTGGAATTATAAAGCAGGTGATTATAATAGTCTAAGACGTCAACTTAGAGAAGTTTCATAGAGGGAGGAATTGGAGGGCCGGGATATCATTAGTGTGTGGGAAATTATGAAAGAATATTTGTTAGCAGCAATAGTAGCTATATTCCACGAGTGAAGAAGTGGACATAATATGGTGTAAAGTAGATGACAAACAATACCACACAGGAACTGCAGGTGAAAAAGAGATTATGGAAGAGATATAATGAGAGGGGTGGAGAGCAGATGCATGAAGAATATAACACTCAGACCAGGAGAGTGATTAGTATGGTGAGCAAGGCAAAACTGGAATATGAAAAGAGATTGCTACTAAGATTCAGAGAAAATCCTAGGGAAATTTTTAGCTATGTGGCCAGCAGGAGGAGAAATGACTGTGGAAGAATGATGTTGTGGGATAAAGTGGAAATAGAGTGATTGATGCAGAGGACATAGTAGAATTGTTCAATGACCACTTTATTGGAGTATTTCATCCTAGAGGAGTCAGTTTTAATGCTAGAGAGATAGGGCAGGTTCAAGGTTTAGAGGTACAGGAGGAGAGTGTGTTTCAAATAGTGAGTACTCTGGATGTCAGTAAAGCTGTGGGACTGGATGACATTTCACCACGAGTTTTGAGAGAATGTGCTAGGGAACTGACAGTGCCTTTGACCTGGCTTTTCAATGAGTCTGGCTACTGGAAAGGAGCCCATGGAATGGAAGGAAGGTAAGATAGTGCCATTGCATAAGGGTGGTAGCAGATTGGAAGTGTCTAATTATAGGCCAGTTTATGTGTCATCAGTAGTTGTTAAGATCTTGGAGAAATTAGTTAGGGACCATATACAGCATTGGGCAGTATGAGGGTAATTTATCTGTGAGAGTCAACATGGATTTGTGAAGGGGCGCTCTCAAGTTACAAGAGCATTAGATGAGGGAAAGGCATATACTGCCATTTTCTTAGACTTAGCAAAGGCATTTGAATGGGTGCCACATAATAAGCTGATATTTAAGTTGCAGCACAGGTCTGGATGTCAGATTGGTCAACTGGATTTAGGATTGGCTGTCTGATAGGTATCAGAGAGTTGTATATGGTGGGGAGTTTCAAGCAGTCAAAGGGTTATAAGTGGGGGTCCCACAGGGCTCAGTACTGGGACTGATATTGTTTAACCTTTATACCAATGAGATTGTCAGTGGATTGCAGGTGGATGTTCAGTTGTTTCCAGATGATGCAAAGCTGGGAAGGATTATTAGTAATAGTGCAGATGTGGCAGCCCTGCAAGAGGATTTGAATAAGCTAGATAGATGGGCAAATGAATGGGGGTGTCAGTTTAATGCAGCAAAATGCAAGGTCTTGAGGTTTGGGAAACATTGATGGGACTGCATACTCTATGGGAGGAGTTATACTGGAGGAAGTAGGGGGAGACAAGAGATCTGGGATTAATGATTGATAGAAACCTGAAATTTAGAGAACATATTGCAAAGGTGGTGAAGGTAACACAGAGGATTGCTGCAATAATGAGAAGGACACTGACCTGCAGAGATAAAACAGTTATCATTCCATTGTATAAGACCCTGATCAGACCACACTTGGACTATTGTTCTCAGATTTGGTCCCCAGGATTTGAAGGGGATAAATTAACTGTGGAAAGGGTACAAAGGTGGATAACAAAGATGGTTTCAGGACTCTACAATGATGGTTATGAGGATCGGCTGAGGGAATGTGGCAGATTTAGTGGATAGAAGAAGGAGAGGTGATATGATTGAGACTTTTAAACTGTTGAGAGCTGGTTACAGGGTTGACACTTCGGAGTTCTTTTGCTTGGTTGAACAGCAGGAAAGAGTGATGACAAGAAGCCATCCCTGGAAGTTACGAAAGGAAACTGTGAGCAAGAGGGTGAGGAGTGGTTTCTTTGCATGGAGGCTGGTTGAACCATGGAATGCATTGCTTGATGGAGTGGTGAGAGCAAGAACGGTCAATGAGTTCAAGGAGTGGTATGATAGACTTTGTGTTTCTTAGAGGAGACCTCCCCTCGATGAGTCTTAATAGACTTTGTGTTTCTTAGGAAGGACCTCCCACGATAAGTATTTTGACTCCATGGAGGCCTGAATAATAATAATAATAATAATTTATTTCTTTATGACTATTTATTTATATCTTGTGCACTGTAGCAACCTCTGTAGCAACCTTTGATATGGCACAACATGACCTTTGCTGTCCTTTGCCAATAAACTATAAATCCACCAACAAACCAGCCTGACATGTTGCTAGCATGCCTGCAATGAAGTCTATAAAACATTCTGATGTACTACAAGTACAGAGTGACTAGTATAGTAAGGAAGGTAAAACTGGAATATGGGAAGAGATTGGCCCTAAGATCCAAAGAAAATCCTCAGGAATTTTTTAGCTATGTGCCCAGTAGGAGGAGAAATGATTGTGGAAGATTGACACTGTGAGATAAAAACGGGAATAGAGTGACTGATGCGGAGGACATAGTGGAATTGTTCAATGAACACTTTATTGGAGTATTTCATCCTGAAGGAGTAAATTTTAATACTAGAGGGATATGGCAGGTTCGAGGTTTAGAGATTGTGTTCCAGATGCTGAGTACTCTGGATGTCAGTAAAGCTGTGGGACTGCATGGTATTTCACCATGAGTTTTGAGAGAATGTGCCAAAGAACTGACAACTTCTTTGACCTGCCTTTTCAATGAAAGTCTGGCTATGGGAAAGGTGCCCAGGGAATGGAAGGAAGGTAAGATAGTGCCATTGCATAAGGGTGGTAGCAGACTGGAAGTGTCTAATTATAGGCCAGTTTATGTGTCATTAGTAGTTGTTAAGATCTTGGAAAAATTAGTTAGGGACCGTATACAGCATTGGGCAGTATGAGGGTAATTTATCTGTGAGAGTCAACATGGATTTGTGAAGGGGTGCTCTTGTGTTACTAATATGCTAGCCTTTTATAATAAAGTTACAAGAGCAGTAGATGAGGGAAAGGCATATACTGCCATTTTCTTGGATTTAGCGAAGGCATATGACAGGGTGCCACATGGTAAGCTGATATTTAAGTTACAGCACATGGGTCTGGATGTCAGGTTGGTCAACTGGATTCAAGATTGGCTGTCTGATAGGTATCAGAGAGTTGTATATGGTGGGGCAGTTTCAAGGAGGCAGAGGGTTACAAGTCTGGTCTCACAGGGCTCAGTACTGGGACCTATACTGTTTAGTCTTTATATCAATGACATTGTCAGTGGATTTCAAGGGGATAGTCAGTTAAGTTAAGGGGATAAAAATCCCTTATTGTTTTTCAGCCAGTAAGCGAAACTAAGATCTAAAACTATGATCTGAACGTTTCGTGCCGACGACGTGAAACATTCAGATCGTAGTTTTCGATCTTAGTTTCGCTTACTGGCTGAAAAACAATAAGGGATTTTTATCCCCTTAACTTATCAACCTCGCCAGAAAAAAATAGCCGTTTGGCTTTTCATCTTAGGGATAGTCAGTTGTTTACAGGTGATGTGAAGCTGGAAGGGTTATTAGTAATAGTGCAGATGTGGTAGCCGTGCAAGAGGATTTGAATAAGCTAGACAGATGGGCAAATGAATGCGAATATAGGTTCAATACAGAAAAATGTAAGGTCTTGAGGTTTGGGACACATCGATGGGACGCTGCATACTCTATTGAAGGAGCTGTACTGGAGGAAGTAGGGGAGACAAGAGATCTGCAATTGATGATTGATAGAAACCTGAAATTCATCGGGCATATTCCAAATGTGGTGAAGGTAACACAGAGGATTGCTGCAATAATGAGAAGGACACTGACCAGCAGAGATAAAAGAGTTATCATTCTGTTGTATATGACTCTGATCAGGCCACACTTAGACTACTGTTCACAGATTTGGTCTCCAGGATTTGAAGGGGATGAATTAACTGTGGAAAGGGAACAAAGGTGGATAACAAAGACGATTTCAGGACTGTACAATGTTAGTTATGAGGATCGATTGAGGGAATGTGGACTGCAGAGTTTGGTGGATAGAAGAAGGAGAGGTGATATGATTGAGACTTTTAAGCTGTTGAGAGGTGGTTACAGGGTTGACACTAGGGAGTTCTTTCGCTTGGTTGAACAGCATGAAGGACTGATGACAAGGCGCCATTCCTGGAAATTATGAAAAGAAACTGTGATCATGAGAATGAGGAGTGGTTTCTTTGCATGGAGGTTTGTGGAACCAATGAATGCATTGTCTGATAGAGTAGGAGCATGAATGGTCAATGAGTTCAAGGAGTGGTATGATAGACTTTGTGTTTCCTAGGAAGGCCATCCTGCAATGAGTCTCTTGACTCCATGGAGTCCTGAATAATAATAATAATAATAATAATAATAATAATAATAATAATAATAAGTAGAACATCTTCAAACAGGACAGAAAATGAACTAAATTCACTTACACTCTTACCAAGATAGGGCGATGTGCAAGTTGATCTGAATTTTCTTCCGAGACTAGGTCTTTCTTAACATCATAATCTGTATGTCTTAAAATAAGATGATCTCTTCTATCAATATAATCTTCTTTCAACATAGTTGGTCCTGTAATTCTTGTTACAAGACCATCAGCTCTTGCATAAGAATAAAAGTCCATTGTTTGTTCTGCCTCTAAGGTTAGTTTGCCAATCTTGTGCTTATGCTCTGGAAATACAAATACACAGACAAACAAGTATCAGATAAACAAGATACACAAATAAACAGGTATCTTTACATTTTGTACTCTGAAATAAGTGATTTATATACATTAAAAAAAATAGGAAAGGGAAACTATATATTACCTTTTAAACAATCCAGACGCCCTGTTGCAAAATATTCAACAATTTCACCAGTAATGTGGTTGGTAATTTTTCGCTGTAGTTTATCTGTCCTCATAAAATAGTATTCATGTTCTTCTTTGAGTTCATTATCTTAAAAAAAAATACTGCATTTAATATTTCTTTTAATGATGTATAATGTTATGTTTTTATGCACTGTCCTACCAGAATAAATCATAGTTTGATTTATTCAAACTGTGAATTATTCTGAAACTGCAATAAATACAATTCATATTACAATGTGGCATAATTTTGAAGGACAGAAATTATATTCATGAAAAACAGACATTTATCCCTCAATTAACATCTTTAATTGGATGTTTATTCCATAGTGCAGTATTTTTCAAACTTTTTTTAGCTTTGTTTTAAAACATATTTTAACTGTATCCCAAAGGAAAAAAAATTATCAATTTTCATATAAATTAGATCCAAACTGAATAGATATATCTTATTTAATAGGTTCATACAGTTAGTAGTGATCTAGCAAATAACCTCTTTCTAATCTGGTGAGAGCGTGCGAGAGAGAGAGAGAGAGAGAGAGAGAGAGGGAATCACAGAAATAGCCCACACGTGATATTACACTCCTCTTTTTCCTGTTCTGACTCTTCTGAAAACATTCTTCTGAATTGCCATTATGTACTTTATTTATGATAATTTTATTTTATTTTAATTGGTGTACATTTTATTCTGACAGAATAGCGTGTAGAAATTAAATAACTAGACGTTAAACTAAATAGGGATTTTAAACATTCTGGCCTATTTAGAACAGCTATTCTTCAAATCAGTTTTTAAACCATAAATTTTGAGGCCATTTGGAGTACAATTTAAATGCCTTTAATTGTCTAGACCAATGACAATTAAAGGGTAAAAACTATTAATTTCAGTCCTAATTAACATTTATCTAGTGTGAGGAAAAAACTTGTACAGCTAAGGTCTTTAGCAGCTCAATATGAATATTAATATTACCATCAATCCAAAGAGAAATAACTATTGAAATATAACTTTGTGGAGGGTGTAATAATAATTTTGAGTTTACAATACATTAATAGACATGTGATTAATAGAGAATTGACTGGACTTCTGACTTAATGTCCAATCCTTGCCTTCAAATGATGCACTATGAATGAACAAGGATGGGCTAGCAATTTGGGACTTAGCCAACCAGACTGTACACCAATGAAACTGGTGAGCAAGTGTATAGTAAGTGTTTTGAGATTGAGTGGCAGTTGTGTGACTGAGAATGAAGAACGCATTAGTAGAGTAGACAGTATCAATGTAGACTGAAAAAAGTTAATGTCAGAATTGATGTTGAATGTGCAGTGGTAGAAATTCAGCAGAATGAATTAGACCTGAAGAAGGTAATAGGGCATTTACATATTATCCTCACAGGACAAAGCACAAAATTAAAAAATCAGAAACAAGAGATTGGCAAGGCTGAGAAGAAAAAGAAACAGGTGGCCTGAGGTAAGAATTGAGATTGTGTGAATAAATGAGAAAAACAAAGTAAGGAAAAAATTTTGTATGAAGACTCTATGATCAGAGGAGTGCTTAATGAAAGTATAACAAAATCTTGTTTCACTGGGTACAAAAATCAATGATATTAGGGATGCCATCCAGATGCAAAAAGGTAAGGTGAAAGAATTGTCTTCATTGGCACTAATGATCTGAGAGATGAGAAGGAAAGAAGGGCAAGAAAGTGACAATTGTAAATCTCCTGCTATAGGTTCCATAAATGATCTGAAGATACATCAGGAAATTAGTGCAATGAATGCAGGTAGAGTGATTATTATGGTGGACTTGAAGATATAGATTGGAAGGAAGGAAGGAAGGAAGGAAGATCACACAGCAGGAAGGAAATTGAATTTATACACCTACTGAAATATAATTAAAAGACAGCATGTGATAGAAGGGACTCAGGGTGCAAGAGTAGTGGGCCCAGTCATAGGATCAGAAGAGCTTTCCATAACCAAATGATCACATTGTGTCTGACTGAAGAAAGTGACTGTGCAGTCTTGACTCAGAAGATTGTAAAACATGAGGAATATTCTATCAAGAAGGGATATACAGGGTGTTCGGGATAAATTTGACATATTTATAATTAATTATATTTTTCCGTAAGTTACATGTATTAACACACACTTCTCTTCATTTAAAAGTTTGGACCCTTCTTCATTCATATACAAGATGTCAGAAAGGATGGATAGCTGGAACCCACCTGAATCATGGACGAGAATAACTTGTATCATGATGATTCGTGCCCGCCATCAAAATAAGGATATTACGACTGCTGCCCAATGCTCCCTGAATACAGTAAAAACAATCAGGCATGAACTAGAGACTTGCAATGGTGACTACGAGGATGTAGCAAGAAGAAAGATCCCTAGCAGACGATCTGATTGCGTTCGTACAGCAGAATTCCTCGCAAATCTGCAGGAACAGGTGTTGAAGAACCCTGGCATTGGAATTCGGGCTTTGTTCGTGGAGTTGCTAACTGTAGTCAAGCCCTGGATAACAAGGGTAGCCAATGGTAGGCCGTATGTATGGCAGCAGGATTCGGCCCCTTGCCACACCTCTGGGAAAAGTCAAAAATGGTTGTCTGAAAATTTCTACGACTTTACCAGTCCAAATGTTTGGCCTCCAAACTCCCCAGACCTTAACCCCATGGATTATTTTGTATGGGGCGCAGTTGAAAAAGACACCAATCGCACTTCCAGTAATACAAAAGCCCAGTTAATGGATAAAATTAAAACAGTTTTTGCGGCCCTTCCCAGGGAGACTGTAGCATCAGCTTGTTCAAGGTTCCGAAGCAGAATTGAAGCTGTGATCGATGCTAATGGTGGTTATTTTGAGTAAATCTTGTTGATAGTATTGTAATTAACTCTGCCTGTAATGTTTTTTTGTCAATTCATTAAATTTAATAGATACAAAGAAGATTTTCTTTTTCCTTACGAAACTGTCAAATTTATCCCGAACACCCTGTATATATATATGTGTATATATATATATAGTGCATCTTAGTAGTGCATGGGAGATAGTTATTATTATTATTATTATTAAACAAGACCTCATGGAGTCAAAGACTCATCTAGGAGGTCCTTTTATCTCACACACATCTCATCATACCGGGTCTTAAACACATTCAAACTCCCTGCAGACACCACACTCTCAGGCAAGGCATTCCAATCATTCACAACTCTGCACGAAAAAAACCTGCCTCTCACTCCCCTACTCACACCCTCTTTATACAGTTTCCAGGGATGACCTCTGGTTCTCCCCTGATCTCCCACTATTCGCTGTAGAACTTCTCCACCATTGATCCTATAGCAACCCCTTACCAACTTGTAGGTCTCTATCATATCTCCCCTCTTCCTTCTCTCCACTAGTCTCTGCAAATTACATCTTTTCAATCTTTCCTCATACTCGACATTCCAGAGGTCAGAAACTACCTTAGTCAGTCGCCTTTGGACCCTTTCCAACATCTCTTCATCCTTCTGAAAACCAGGTGACCAAATCTGGGCACAATAGTCCATGTGTGGCCTAATCAAAGCCTTATACAATGGAACAAGAATCTCCCTACTTCTACATGTCAGTGTCCTCCTCATCATTCCCAGAAGTCTTTGTGTTGTCTTCACAATTTTGGCGATGTGACCCCTAAATTTTAGATCCTTATCCACTATCACTCCCAGATCTCTTATTTCCTCTACTTCCAACAATATATTTTCACCAAGCATAAATTCTGCATCCCATCTTTGTTTTCCAAATTTTAAAACCTTACATTTTGCAACATTGAACTCACATCCCCATTTGCTTGCCCAATCACTCAATTTATTCAAGTCTTCTTGCAAGGCCACAACATCTTCACTACTCTTTATGGTTCGTCCCAACTTTGCATCATCTGCAAACAACTGAATATCTCCATCCAAATCTTCGCCAATATCATTAATATACAAGTTAAATAGTAATGGCCCTAAAACAGATCCCTGAGGCACTCCACTAGTGACTTTCCTTTTCCTGGATATTGCACCCCCATACACAACTTGTTGATACCTATCAGATAGCCAGTCTCCAATCCAATGCACTAATCTAATATCCAACCCCATCTGCTCTAGTTTGACTGTCAACTTATCATGAGGCACTCTATCAAAAGCTTTTGCGAAATCCAAGTATATTACTGTGTCGCTAGTGTCCTTGGTAAATGTGGCGGTCGAGTTAAGCTAGTCTAGAAAACGTGTTTTTAAAGTTAAATATAGCGTGGCTTTTTGTCACAAATTGTGCTAAAATTGTGCATCGGTTAGAAACAAGTGTCCTTCAGTGGTATTATTGTTTAGAACTGTGTTGTATATATTGTGTTTTCACTGCCGTTTGTTTCACTATATCAACGTGTAAAGATGGCGTCCAACAAGAAACGTACGTCAGCGGCGCGCAGGACTTCTACTATTACACGAAAGGCTGGCTCAGCGTTAGATTTTTCGCAATGGATGCGTTGCGGAAACTGCTACATGTATGCACCGAAAAATGTGAAGGATCTGTGGTCGGTCTGGCAAAATGAAAAGAAAGAAAATGTCGACGTATGTGAGAAGTGTCGGGATAGGCTGGAGCGTTTAGGAATGGAAGCTGACATCGGGACCGTAGCGGAAGAACTTCGGCGGGAGTTTATGAAAATGAAAAATGACCTTCATCTTCTTCATGAGGAAGTGGAAGTGATCGGTAAGGAGATACTGGAAGTTAAAGCTGAGTTTAATGTGTTAAACAGAGAAATTAGGACTATAGAGATTACTTTAGCTGAAGTAACTAGAACAGGATTACATATGGGTGAGTCTTTGGTGAATGATTCAGTAATAAATAGTATGGGAGTGATTGGGAGTCAACATAATAAAACCACAAGTGGCCAAGAAGAAATGAGATGTAGTGAGAGTGGGGGGGTAAGTAATAGAGAGTTGAGTAATGAAGCTGGGAGAGTCATGCTGAATAGTGTAGAGAATGAGTCCATGAGTGTGAACTTGAATGAAGTTAATAGTGGTAAAATATATGGTGATTCTATGATTAAGGGTATGGAGAGTGGTATGCATGAGGAGTGCTTGGCTGATGGTACAATAGAAAGAGTGGCTTTAGCAATAAAGAGAGGGCATGAAACAGACAAGATGATAGTTATGGTGGGTACGAATGACCTGAGAGGTAGTATAAATCGGGTAGGAAAAGATTTAAGAACATTATTAGATATTGTGAAGAGGAAAAGTGTCAATGGGAGAATAGTTGTGTGCTGCCTCGTTTTGACAATTACGAGTTAAGTAGACGAGCAATGATAATGAATGATATGATTGCAAGAATGTGCAGAAAAAGAGGTCTGGAGTTTGTTGATGTTTGGAGTGTGTTTGAAGGAAAAAGGCAGTTGTATGCTAGAGATGGACTGCATCTTAACATGGAAGGACATAAGAGATTGAAGAAGTTATTGTTTTCTGAACAGGTTGAAGTTATTGGGCAGGGAAACTAATATTGAAAAGGTTGAGTGTAAGAGAGAGAAACTTTAGCACTGATTGTGTATTTATTGATCCTTACAGGCAGAATAAATTGCAGAAGAGAGGGGGAAAAAATCGGCATAGGACTACGGTAGTTAGTGACTTATATATCAGTTCTAAAGCCGGTACAAGATCTAGAGGGAATCTGCAATTTTTGTATACCAATGCTAGAAGCATTAGAAATAAGAGAGAAGAATTTTTGGCATTAGTCAGTGAAATCTCACCAAAAGTTGTAGGCATTAGTGAAACTTGGCTGTCAGCAGAAGATGTGGTCACTGGAATTGAATGTGATGGGTACAGTATTTTCAGGGAGGATAGAGAAGATAGAACAGGAGGAGGAGTACTGTTGATGATAGCTGATGTGTTGCAGCCAAAGAAAGTAGTATATCATGATGTTAGACATGTGAATGAGAGTTCATTTGAGGCAGTCTGGTGCGAAATAGTGACCAACGCAACCAAATATACAGTTGGATGCTGCTATAGGCCAGGGAGTACAGGGGGAGATATTGAATTCATGCATCAGCAACTTAGTGCAATGAGTGAAGGCTTAGTGATTATTATGGGGGATTTTAATTATGGTGATATCAATTGGAAGGAGGAAATATCACGTAGCAAAAAGGAAATGGAGTTCATACATCTGCTACGAGATAATTACTTGAAACAGCACGTAACTGAAGGGACACGTGGTGTGAGAGTGTTGGACCTGGTTATTGGTTCAGAGGTTATGTGCATAAGTAAGGTGACCTCGTTACCTCCAGTTGGTGAAAGCGATCATGTGGTATTGACTTGGAAGGTTGCAAAATCTGTGGATTTTTCTATTAAGAAGGGGTATGTACGAAACTACAGGTTAGGCAATTATAACAAGCTTCGGAGTGAGCTTGCAGCCATCCCATGGCAGAACATATTGCAAGGGAAAGATGTTAGCAGTGCTTGGGATAAAATCAGTGGGTATCTGAGGAAAGCAATATCAGATTGTGTCCCCATGGTCAGGAGGTCAAACAAGGCAGGCATTAGATGGATGAGCAGTAGTATCAAGCTTGAACTACAAAAAAAGAAAATGTTATGGAGAATTTACAAGGAGAAGGGTGATCAGGATACCCATGAGCAGTACAAGGCTCAAGCTAGGAAGGTTACCAGCATAGTAAGAAAAGCTAAATCAGATTATGAGAAGACCTTAGCCAAAGAGATCAAGGGTAATCCCAAAGAGTTCTTCCGCTATGTGGCAAGTAAGAGGAAGAATGACTTCGGAAGGATAACCTTAGTGGGTGCTGATGGTATTGAGGTGACAAAATCAGATGTAATAGTCGAGTTACTGAGTGATCACTTCTCAAAAGTCTATCACCCAAGTGAGGATATCTCTATACCTATAGCAATACCTAATGTGAGAATTGAAGCTAAAGAATCAGAGGTATTAAATATATTGCGAAACTTAAATGCAAACACTGCGGTAGGCTTAGATGAAATATCAGCTCGGGTGTTGCGTGAATGTGCAAATGAATTGTCAACCCCTCTTACCTGGATATTTAATTTAAGTTTGAACTCTGGTATGGTCCCTAGGGAGTGGAAGTTAGGCAAAGTGGTTCCTTTGCATAAGGGTGGCTCTAAAACTGCAGTATTGAATTACAGACCAATCACCATCTCAGGAGTAGTGGTAAAAGTATTGGAAAAGTTGGTTAAAGACAAAATTCAAGAATGGGTGGATCAGGATATGATACTCTATAGAGGCCAACATGGTTTTGTTAAAGGTAGATCCTGCCTTAGCAATCTATTAACTATCCATAATAGAATAACATCAGAGTTGGACAAAGGAACTGGCTACACAGTGGTACTTCTGGATTTTGCTAAGGCTTTTGACAGGATACCCCATAGAACACTGTTACGCAAATTGGAGCAGATGGGAATGGATATTAAATTGGTGATATGGATAGGAGAATGGCTCAGGGAGAGATACCATAAGGTGGTGTATGGAGGAGCCGAGTCCAGAATGAGGCAGGTGACCAGTGGTGTGCCTCAGGGCTCTGTGCTTGGGCCAATGTTGTTTAATTTGTATATAAATGATATAGGAAACGGCTTAAAGGGAGATATTCAGTTGTTTGCTGATGATGCAAAGTTGTGTAGTGCAATAAAAAATCAAGCTGATGTTGAAAGTTTGCAGGAGGATTTAAATAAGCTGGTAAAATGGGCAAAAGAAAATGGATGTCAGTTCAATGTGGAAAAGTGTAAACTCTTGCATTTTGGGATTAAAAGATTACCAGCTGTGTACTACATAGATGGAAAGGTACTCCAAGAGATTGATGAGGCTAGGGACTTAGGGGTATTGGTAGATAAGGAGATGAAGTTCAGAGGACACATTGCTAAGGTGTCCAAGATTGCACATAGGATTACTTGGTTGTTGAGGAACACACTGACATCCAGAGATAAAGAGGTTATTATTCCCCTTTATAAAGCATTGATACTTCCACATTTGGATTACTGTGCTCAGGTCTGGTCACCTGGATTCCTTGGAGATGAGGAGGCTGTGGAGAGGGTTCAGAGAAGAGTGACCAAGTTGGTGAGTGATATAAAAAATGCTCCCTACATTGATAGATTGAGAGCTTGTGGATTGCAGAGATTGGCTGATAGGCGAAGAAGAGGGGATATGATAGAAACATTCAAATTACTAAAAGGTTTTTATAGGATTGATGCAGGGGAAATGTTTCAGCTGTGTGATAGTGATGGAAGAACAAGAGGTCATCTCTGGAAATTAAAGAAGAGTGTGGTTAACAAAGGTGTCAGAACAAGGTTTTTTGCCTGGAGGGTGGTGAATGAGTGGAATTCATTGCCTGACTTTGTTGTGAGCTCTTCATCTGTAAATGAATTCAAGAAGAGATATGACAGATATTGTTTTGCTAGTTTGGGTCTCCCGCGATGAGTCTACTGACTCCATGGAGATACCCGTAATAATAATAATAATAATCCTTCTCCTCTGTCCAAGGAAGCAGTCACTTTATTGTAATAAGTAAGTAGATTACTAAAACACGACCTCCCTTTAGCAAATCCATGCTGTCCATCAAAGATTATACCATTGTTGTCAACCCAACTCTGGATCCTAGTTCTCACAAGCTTCTCCAACAACTTAACCACAACACCTGACACACAGATAGGCCTATAGTTTGATGCTTGAGTTCGATCACCTCCTTTATGAAGTGGCACAATCTTGCCCTCCTTCCACTCTTTAGGGACTTGACCAAGTGCAAGACTCGTATTAAAAAAATATGTCAAGGCAGGTGTCAACTCTCTGGCACATTCCTTCAGAATACGCGGTGATATATTATCAAGTCCCACAGCCTTATTTACATCTAGTTTACTCAACTCCCCAAACACCTCTTGCTCACTTACAGTCAGTCTCTCCTCCCCATCATCAACTGCTCTTAATCTCTCCATGAAGTCACATTCACAAGATTGAAAGATCTTTATGAACTGCTCATTAAGTATCTCCACCACACATTCTGCAACAGCTGTCTTTATACCATTTCCTCCAATCAATGTCATCCTTCCATAATCATTCTTTCTTTTGCTGGCTACATATCGAAAGAACTCCCTAGGATTCTTTTTAGCTTCATTAGCTAACTGCTGTTCATACCTCTCTTTAGCTACTCTCACCAACCAAGTCACTCTCCTTGCCTGGTCTTTGTAGAACTCATGAAATTGGTTACTTCCACTTCTCTTATGCTGCCTCCACAATGCCCTTTTTCTCTGTATTGCATGCTTAATCTCTTTATTCATCCATCTCACACCTAACTTATTTAACCTTCTCACCCGTGGTATACATTTAGACATTGCATCCACTAAATATTTTTTGAAAATCCCCTAAGCTGCATTGATCTCTTTTCCAGATAACTCCTCATTCCATGCTACACCTGCAAGCTGTCTCCTGAGCTCTTCATAATCACCCCCCTTGTAGTTCCACATATACCCTTTTTTCACAGGGGTCCTTGCACTGCTGGCAACCACCCAAGTAATCACCTCATGGTCACTTTCGCCAATTGGTGGATGATTTGATACCTCATTGATAATTACATCCTCCGATGAGATTACCAAATCCAAGACCCTTAATCCTCTTGTGCCCTCTGTTACATACTGTCTGAGGTAGTTATCCCTCAAAAACTCAAGAAACTCATTTTCTTTACTTCCAGTTGCTATCTCTTCATTCCAATCTATATTGCCATAATTAAAATCACCCATAATGATCATCCTTTTCTTATTTGCTTGGCTTATTTGACTATACATTTCACTATCACCACCATCCACATTACCAGGTCTATAACAACATCCCACCAAGTATTTGAATCTATTCACCTCTATCTCACACCATACTGCCTCAAAACCACTGGCCCCATTTCCCCCTTGCATCTCTACCTTGTATGGACATAACTCTTTCTCTATCATCAATAGCACTCCCCCTCCCTTTTTACCCCTTCTATCCTCACGAAACACATCATACCTTTCCATCTCTATTCCTGTCAGGATGTCATCCTCATCTAACCAGTTAAGGGGCATTTAGAGGAAGAAACATTAAATTGTATATCCAAGGACAGGGAGAGTTAATCATGTAGGAGTTAGATGGATGAGTAGTATCATGAAGCATGAGCTTCAGAAAAAAGAAATTGTTGTGTAGGGTATATAAGGAGAAAATCAACGAGGAAGCTCATGAACAGTACAAGGGTCAGGCAAGAAAGGTGGCCAGCATGGTGAAGAAGGCAAAATCAGATTAGGAGAAGAAACTAGCCAAGCAGGCCAAAGGAAATCGTAAACAGTTATTTTGTTTTTACAAATCCTTGACATTTCCATTATCATGTCAGTTTCTTTTTTTTCCCTACTTCTTTCTTATCTCCTTTCTCATATGCTCTCTCACCTATTTCACTGAATTACATATCATACCACTATTTGCCATCTTTTGCATTTCATTTAGCACACATCATTACTTGCCACATGATCTGATTTGTTCCCTCATCTAAATGTCTGCTCACATTCAAAACCTCACAGTCCTCAATTGTCTTCTTTTTTTTTTTTTTCACATAAACTATTCACATTTACCAATGCATACATTCCACATGCTGCATGGAACAAAATTGATATAATATGATGATATCATATTATATCATCATCAACAGCTTTCTTCAGTCCAATGATGGATAAAGCAGCTTCATGCTTCCATTTTATCTGATCTTGTGCATCTCATCACTATAAATGTAACATCTTGTTATCCCATTAAACCACTGGTCTACCTGGTTTCCAATAACCAGTTCTTCGTATCCATTATGTTGTTCTTTTTATCTACCTGTTATCAGACATTCTCAGAACATGTCCTTCCAAGTGCGATTTGTTGTATTTTATTGCTAATGCAATGTCCATTAGAAAGAAACTACAGAATGTAAGACAGATACTATGAAAATAGCATATGAAGAAGATACCTCAAACCCTCCGGGGAGGGTATCTCCTGATCCTTCATGTCTGCAAACCAAGAATCTTCTCTTGAGACTTGCAACTTGGAATGTAAGGACCTTATATGAAGCTGGGAAACTAGATAACCTTATACAAGAACTTGAAGCAACGAAAATTGACGTTGCTGGTATTATTACTATTACTATTATTACTATTATTACGGGCAACTCCAGGGAGTCATTAGACTCATCGATGGAGGCCCAAAATCATATTCATCACAACTATTCGACATTCATACAGTATCTATCATACCTCGCCTTAAACTCATTCACTGTCACAGCATCCACCACAGACTCAGGGAGCACATTCCACTCATTCACTACTCTAAAAGTAAAGAACCCAGCTCTAACACCTTTACTAACCACACTTTTGATCAGTTTCCATGGATGTCCCCTAGTCCTCCCACAACCAGCCCTGTTCTCAAAAATATCTTCTGAATTAATTTTATAGAAACCCTTCAGTAATTTGAATGTCTCAATCATATCTCCCCTCCTCTGCCTATCAACCAATTTTTGCAACCCACAAATCCTCAACCTGTTCTCATAAGGTTCATTCCACAGACCTGCTATCATCTTGGTCACTTGCCTCTGGATCCTCTCCACCTCCTCCTCCCCATCAAGGAGAAACCTAGGTGACCAAATCTGAGCACAGTAGTCGAGATGGGGTCTTATCAACGCTCAATACAGAGGAACAATAACCTGCTTGTCTCTGCTTGTCAACGTATTCTTCAGCAACCAAGTGATTTGATGAGCTGATTTGGCCACTTTTGCAATGTGTCCCCTAAATTTCAATTCCTTATCCACCAACACTCCTAAATCTCGTGCCTCATCAATTTCCTGGAGCACGGTTCCACTAATGCAGTAAACTGCCGCCAATCTTTTCACCCCAAAATGCATAACCTTACATTTTGCCACATTAAATTGACATCCATTCTCCCTAGCCCAGACCCCCAATCTATCCAAATCATCCTGCAAAATTTTGACGTCATCTGCATTCACTATTGCCCTACACAACTTCGCATCATCCGCAAACAAATGAACTGTTCCTCTCAGATCCTTTCCTATATCATTTATGAACAAATTAAACAGCAGTGGTCCAAGAACAGATCCTTGTGGCACACCACTAGTCACAGGCCGTCTTGTGGACTCTACTCCTGAGTAAACCACTCTCTGATATCTCTCCGTCAACCACCCTCCTATCCATCTCACCAACCCTATGTCCATCCCCATATGCTGCAATTTACTGATTAGAATTCCATGTGGTATCCTGTCAAAGGCCTTAGCAAGGTCCAGTAGAATCACTGTAAACCCATTACCCTTATCCAGTTCAGCCGTCACTGTGTTATAATATGTGAGCAAGTTACAGAGGCATGACCTACCCTTCACAAAACCATGCTGTCCCCGATACAGTATCCCATTTTCTTCTATCCAATCTTGTATTTTCCTCTTGACTATTTTCTCTAAGACCTTGATAATGATTCCTGTTATGCTGATTGGCCGGTAATTTTCAACGGCCTTGGAACCACCTTTGTGCAGCAGAACTATTTTCTCCTCTTTCCACCCCCTCGGGACTGACCCAGTCCTGAGGCTCAAATTAAACAAAATGGTCAAGGGCACTGACAATTCTTTAGCTGCTTCACGTACGACATGAGCTGGTATACCATCCAATCCCACAGATGTATTGACATTGAGGTTCTGTAATAGACTAGTTACCTCTACTTCATTCATCACAATTCCAGTATAAGCTGTTGGTTCTTCCATTCCTGCAAAGTCACCACCTGGATGATATGCTCTTGCAAAGTGCTCGCTCAGTAATTCCACAATATCGACTGATTCGGTTACCTCCCTACCCTCAGCATTTTTTAAGATCATTCTACCATGAGCATTTTTCCTTTTACTTGCAACATATTGAAAAAACTGTTTGAGATGAAAAACTGTATTGAAGTCAAATGGACTAATAATGGAAAAATAAACAGAAAGAGTCATTCAATTATATATATTCATGTGGAGACAGTCATAGGAATGGAGTAGCATTTGTACTAAAAAATAAGATTTCCCAATCCTTACTTGGATTTTGGCCCATAAGTGATAGAGTAATTGCATTAAAAATTGCAGCTCAACCTTTTAATATTTTTATTGTCCAAATATATGCATCTACTTCTGATTACCCAGATGAAGATGTAGAATGTTTCTATGAAGGCATTCAAAATGCACTTAACAACACTAAATCAGATGACATAACAATTGTTATGGGAGATCTAAATGCTAAAGTAGGCTCAGAAAAGATCTCTTCCTGCATCGGAAACCAGGGCCTGGGACATAGAAATCCAAGAGGAGAAAGATTAATACAGTTCTGTGAAAAAAACAATCTGGTAATAACAAATACTTTATTTAGCCAGCTTCCTAGAAGACTTTACACATGGAAAAGTCCCGGATACAGCTGTTAGGAACCAGATTGACTATATAATGATTAAAAAAAGATTCCGGAATAACATCTTACAAGCTAAAACATACCTAGGGGCTGATATTGGATCAGACCACAATATGTGGCCATTAAAGCAGCAATAAAATTAAAGAAAACAATGAAACCTATACACATAGAAAAATATGATCTTGACTCCCTTAAAAATCAAGAAATACAAGATCAATTTTTAAAGAAACTGGCACAATCCATTGCTGTTAATGTTCCTGATTCCACCAGGTATCCTTACCTTAAAGATGAGATTGAGGATAGATGGCAGAAATTTAAAGAGGGCATAAAAATGGCAGTAAAACAAGCAATTCCCAAATTTGAGAAGTAGATGAGTAAGCCCTGGATGAGCGACAAGATACTGAAAATGATGGAGGAAAGGAAGAAACACAAAAATCATCCTAAATACAAGAAGTTAAACAAGAAGATCAGGAAAGAATGTAGGATTGCAAAAGAACTATGGCTCAACAACAAATGCAAGGAAACTGAACTTTTGGACAAAAAGCAGAAAACCAGAGAACTTCATGAAAAAGTTAGGGAGCTAACTAGCAAATCTTGCAAAAGGGTTTATACGTGTGGATCTTGCAAAATCTTGCAAAAGGGTTGGCTCTCATTGCATTGAAGATACCAATGGAAACATCCTAATGGAGAAAGACAAAATAAGGGATAGATGGGTAAAGTATTCAAAGGGACCCTACAATCACGATAGAATAGATAAGCCATTGCAAAAAGATTTCGAAGGGCCTACTATTCTTACCTAGAAAGTAACAAATGCCATTAGGAAACTGAAACCAGGAAAAGCTCCAGGAATGGATGGAATTATGGCAGAATATCTAAAGGCTTTAGATCAGGGTTCAGTAACCTTTTCAGGCTTGTGGGCCACATTCACCTTTTATTTTTAATAATCGGGCCACAAGCGTTTAATTAAGAGAAAACAGTGAGTGAAAAAAATACTTAAGTCATCAATTTTTATTATATCGATCTTAAAAAACACAGAAATTTTTAAAGTATGAGATATGAAACTCAATGAAAAATTATTACCACGTAAAAACAAAGTAATATAATTTATGCATCACAATATGGGTGTCTCCCTACTTAATTTGACTTTTGTGATTGTTTTCCCTTAGCCAAATTATCTATATCCACTTTATAACCTGAGATGCAAATTCGAGTTGAAGCATGCAAATGTTAATCAGTCAGTCGAGAAGAAAGTTTATTTTTTCTAAAACTCATGGCAGAAAATGCTTGTTCACAAATGTATATGCTTCCAAATGCGACTATCATCTTCTTTGCGAAATTGATTAATCCTTCAAATTGTTTTGGTAAGCATCGATAAAATTTTTGGATATATTCTAACGAAAATGCGTTCTTTAATGTTTCATTGTGTTGTGATTCCAAAATTTCCATCTGTAGTTGGTTTGGCACGTCGTTGATGTCAACATTAAAAGGGTTCAAAAACAATCACATTTCGATGCTATTTTTATGAAAATCCACAAATCTTGTTGAAAATTCCCTTTTTAAATCTTCAATAATACCAACAAAAGTTTCTTTTTGTGCTTGCCATCCAACTGTAGATGCAGATTTGCAACATATATAATAATGTAGATTTTCTTCCATCATATATTTCTTTAACAGACATAGTTTGCCTTCAAAAGTTTTTATGTCAGAAAACAGTTCTGCTATTAATTTACTTCGGCCCTGCAGGTTCAAATTAAGTTCATTAAGGTACACTGTAATATCTACCATAAATGCAAGAGATAATCCATTTTTTTATCCAATTGTGGGACAGTATTTTCATGTTCTGTCATAAAAATATCTATTTCTTCAAGTAAATTTAAAATCTTTCTAGCACAGCACCTCTGCTTAACCATCTAACAGCAGAGTGGTAGATAACATCCTTATACTCCGATTCTATTTCAATTAAGAATTCTTGAAATTGGCGGTGTTTCAAACCATTGCGCCGGATGTAATTTACAGTTGATATCACTATGTCCATAACTTCTTTCATTGATGATAAAATTTTGCAACAGAGTGCTTTCTAATGAAGGATGAAATGGAACATTGGGTTATTATAACCTAAATTCTGTAATTCCATACAAATTCGACCTACTACATCTGTGTTAGAGCCATACATATTTCTTCCACCATCGGTTGTCACACTTTTTAATTTTTTCCAGTCCAATTCTAAGGAATCAACAGATTCCTTAGAATTAGACTGGAAAATAGAATTTCTTTTACTTTTATGAATAAATCATTGCCGGTTGTAGTACCTTTTAAACTACACAAACTGGCCAATTCTTCATGAACATTAAAGTCACTATCGATGCCACGAATAAATATCATTAACTGTGCAGTGTCCGTAAGTCAGTACTTTCATCCATTGCCGTAACAATCAAATGATTTTGCTTTATAAACTGCTCAAATAAGTTGGCACCTATTTCTTCTACTCACCTTGTACAAGTCCTGGCAGATAACTAATATTTTGAAATAATGTCTTCTTTTCTGGGCATATTTGTTCAATAACAGCTAATAAACATCGTTTAATAAATTCTGAATCTGTATAAGGCCTTCCTTCTTTCCCAACCAATTCTTCTACAACATAACTAGCACGAACAACCGATTCATTATGAATACTTTGCTTCTTAAATATGTTTCGCTGAGCAATCAAAGAAGCTTGTAATTTATTAATTTGATTTTTTCTAAGTTCACAATTCAAATCCTTGTATTGGCTTTCATGTTCATTCTCGTAATGACGTCTGATATTACATTCTTTCATAACAACAACACTTTTATGAAAAATAAGACAAAGGGGACTTATCGCCATTTTCAATAAAGAAGTACTTGCTGTTCCATTCATCATTAAACTTCCTTCCTACATCTGAAATTTTACGTTTTCTTGAACCCATTTTTGGAATTATTTGTAACAAATATATATCCTCTGAAAATATGTTTTCATAGGATATATATTTCGGAATATATATAAAAAATATATTTATTTTTAATTGATGTTATTGAGTTATTGAATTATATTAAAAGACAGACCAGGGAACGCGACTGCAAAAGTGCACCAAAATATTGGTTGTCGTCGGATGAAGTCGCCTTTTGCGCCAAGTTGCATGGTGATATCACGAAGTATAGGTATAAAATAATTTTTAATCCATTATTCATATTATAAAATGTATTATTTAAAAAATTCAACATATGGGCCACGTTTCATGTAAGTATGGTCAACCTTTTATGGGCCACCAAAAATGTACGTTTCGGCCGCAGGTGGCCTGTGGGGTTGCCAGTTGCCAACCTCTGGTTTAGATGATAAGGCTATAAGATCACTGACTGACATATGTAACAAAATATATGAAACTGGACAAAAGATTTTAAGCACTTGACATTCCTACCAATACCTAAAAAATCAAAGACAATTAAATGTGAAGAGTAAAGAACAATCAATCTGATCAGTATTTGTGTGTAGAGGCTTAAGTGCTGTGAGGACATCATGTTGGAGGCCTAATGGAATGTATACAGCACTCAGAAAGGATTAACATAGGTTTAATACTTCCTATATGTATGAAGTCACTAGGACATCGTCCTAGGACATCTTCGGGGATTACAAAAACAACTAATGTAACATGAACACAAATATTATACAATACTAAGCCCAACCACGTGGGTGACACTAAAGTCCTATCTAGGTGGAGTGCCCTCTAAGGGCGGTTGTAGGTGGCCTGGAATGTAAGATGGGACCACTGGTGATGAGTGTTTCCCACTTTGGAAGCTTAATGCAACCATATTTATTGAGAGTTGGTTGATTTCTGAGAGCTGCTGCTGCTGCTTCTAAGAATAGTCTCTCTTTCTTGAATTTGCTGTGGTGGAGCATGGTGGTTTTCTTTCAAGAGACCATGTGGAGGGGTGTCCAAGACAACACCAACAACATCAGACTTGACATAGCCAACATCCTCGCTCATTCTTCGCCTCCAAAAAGTAATTTATTGTATCCCAACGCACGGCTCTCCTGAAATTACGCAAAGAAAAAAGTATCGTCATCACCAGAGTGGATAAGGGTAATGCCACAGTCGTTCTTATTACCAGTGAATGCAATCGTAAAATGAATATTATCCTCCGAGATTGCGCTACCTACATCCCACTAGAACACGACCCCACAAAAACACAAGTTAAGAAATTAAAAATCTTACTTAAAAAAGTATCTTTCTGGCCCCCTGATATCACGAAAAAACTTAAACCTTTCTGTTCCCATCCCACCCGAATATACGGTTTACCAAAAATCCACAAACCCAATTCCCCACTTAGACCTATAGTAGATGTCACCAATGCACCTTGATACAGACTGTCTAAACAGCTGGCCAACTCTCTGACTCCCCGCCCCCTCACTGGAAGGTCCACATCCTATATAAAAAACTCTACCCACTTTAAAGCCCCCATAGAAAATTTAACCTTGAATAACGCAGACGTATTGGTAAGCTTTGATATCTCCTCTTTGTTTACCAATATTCCCTTAACTGACACCTTATCTCTCTCTCTTAGAAAACACTTTTCCGTCTGACATCTTAGATCTCTTTTCCTTTGCCATTAACTCTGGGTATTTTTCTTGGAAGAACAAAATCTACAAGCAGATAGAGGGAACTGCCATGGGTTCTCCCCCTCTCACCCCCTCTTGCCAATTTTTATATGGAAGATTTTGGAAAATGAGCCATAGACTCAGCCCCACTCAAACCTTTTATCTGGCTAAGATATGTAGATGATGTGTTCTCTATTTGGCCTCATGGCCCAGACACGTTCATCTCAACAGCCTACATCCAAGAATCCAGTTTACTATGGAAAAGGAAAAGAACAATTGTTTACCCTTCCTAGACACCTTAGTTACACGCCCGCCTAATGGTACACTTGCCTTCACTGTATACAGAAAACCCACACACACAGGCAGATACATTCACAAACTCTCCCACCACCACCACCACCCCTCTCAACAATATGACATTATTAAACTCTTACCAAGAGAACCCACAATCTTTGTTCCAGTGGAACCGCCCTCACTACTGAGCTTAATCACATACACAGCACTTTCCTCTCCAATGGCTACAGCAATCACAGTATCAAAAAAATAATCAGTTCCTTCCCCATTCCCCGTCCTTCTTGTCAACAAGATTTAAAAATGCCATCACCATACCCTACATCCATGGCACATCCGAAAAAAATAGCCAAGATTCTAAAAAAGTACAACCTACACACAGCATATAAGCCCCACCGTAAACTTGCTACCCTTATCCATTCTACTAAAGATCAGCTCCCTCCTCTTTCTTTGCCTGGAGTTTACAAAGTACCCTGTTCCTGTAAGCTGGCATACTTTGGATAGCAGGCAGATCAACATCCATCCACCTGGAGGAACACGTCTTACATCTGTAAACACAACTATGGTCAGTCAGGCTTGGCTGACCATGTCTTGGACACCACCCCACAGGGTCTCTTGAAAGAAAACCACCATGCTCCACCACAGCAAATTCAAGAAAGAGAGACTATTCTTAGAAGCAGCAGCAGCTCTCAGAAATCAACCAAATCTCAATAAATACGGTTGCATTAAGCTTCCAAAGATTTGGGAAACACTCATCACCAGTGGTCCCATCTTACATTCCAGGCCACCTACAACCGCCCTTAGCGGGCACTCCACCTAGATAAGACTTTAGTGTCACCCATGTGGTTGGGCTTAGTATTGTATAATATTTGTGTTCATGTTACATTAGTTGTTTTTGTAATCCCCGAAGATGTCCTAGTCACTAGGATGAAATGTAGGAAGTATTAAACCTATGTTAATCCTTTCTGAGTGTTGTATACATTCCATTAAGCCTCCAACATGACAGTCTGATCAGTCAGATAGCAAAAGTTATGTTATACATCATCCTAGAAAGAAATAAACATAAAATCAAATTGGAAATTAATGAAACACAATCTCGTTTTCAGGAAAATAAAGGAACTAGAGAAGGACTCTTCAACATTAGAACTATTATAGAAAGATATCTGGAGAAACAGAAAGAAGTCTACTTATGTTTTATTGACTACACAAAGGCCTTTGTGTAGTCAATAAAACTTCAATTCAACTAATTGAATGCATCAGAAAATTAGGAGTAGATGGTAAAGATATCAGATTACTGATAAATCTATATTGGGAGCAAACTGCCTCAATAAAAATATCAGGAGAAACTCAGAGGAATTTCCAGTAAAGAAGGGTGTCAGACAAGGCTGTGTTCTGTTCTTTCTCCTATATTGTTTAACCTCTATACTGAAAATATCTTCCAGCAATTACAAGAATTTAAAGGAGTCAGCATAGGAGACAGAAATATAAACAACTTAAGATATGCAGACAATAGTACTGCTAGCTGAAAATAAAGATTTTCAAAACCTACTAGAAGAGATGCTGAAACTAAGTGAAAAATATAGACTTAATTTCAACTTCAAAAAAACCAAAGCCATGCTGGACACAAGAGAAAAAGGGAAAATACCCGATATAAATATTAAGATCAGAGGAAATACCTTAGATCAAGTAGAGAGTTATATATATTTGGGTCAACTAATTACAGAGAATGCAAAGTGTGATAAGGAAATATTAAGAAGAATAGAAATTGCTATATCAAATTAGCATGAAAAATATTCTGACCTCAAGGGAAATTCACGCAAAAACAAGAATTAAGCTGTCCAAATGCAATGTATGGTCAACACTGCTATATGGAGTAGAAACCTGGACAATATCAAAATACTGTGAAAATAAACTAAAAGCCTTTGAGATGTGGATCCTAAGAAGAATTCTGATAGTCCCATGGACTTCCAAAAAAACTAATTTAGAAATATTAGAGATGACTGGAGAAATTAGGACTCTATTGAAAAACATTAAGAAAAGGAAAACCACCTACCTTGGTCACATATTAAGGCATGAATCCCTAGAGAAAACACTTCTAGAAGGAATGATACAAGGAAAAAGAAGAAGAGGAAGACAAAGAACAGATTGGATGGGAAATATTAAGGATTGGACCTTTTTGTCCTATGAAGAATGTAAAAGAGGAGCACAAAACCATACATGGTGTAAGCTCATGGTAGTCAACCTTCTGGAAGGAGATGACATCTGACAAGACAAGAGAAAGTCCATTACCTTTGTTTGCTTCCTTATCCAAGTATTATTATTATTATTATTTTCCTGATCCCCATGGAGTCACAAGACTCATTGCAGGAGGTCAACATTAGTAAACACAGTCTATTATACCACTCCTTAAAATCATCCATTTTCTGCGCATTCACCCCTCCCCCTCCAAAGCAATGCATTCCATACTCATACAAAAAATAAGAATTCCTTTTTTTTATCGTTTATCATTGTGCTTTTACTAATATCTACTATTCTTATTGATTTAAAATATCAGCATATCAGTTGATATTTTAAATTTCATTTATTATTTTTATTATAACTATCTCACCTTCTTTTTGCTACTTTTGAACCTTACTGTGCTGAGATTCAGCACAGTAATTCTTTTTCACATTCTTGTAAGATATGAACACATGCCATCTATTTCCGCTGCTGTATTCACACCAATATTCCTCAGGATACTGAGAACCTCCATTTATCTACCCCAATTATCACACCAGAAAGTGCAGTTATTATTATTATTACCACCCCAAGACCTCATGGAGTCATAGACTCATCTGGGAGGTACTTTTATCACACACACACAGCTCATCATACCGTGTTTTAAACACACTCAAACTCTTTGCAGACACGACACTCTCAGGCAGGGCATTCCAATCATTCACAACTCTGCATGAAAAAAACCTGCCTTTCACTCCCCTACTCACACCCTCTTTATACACTTTCCACCATTGATCTTATAACACCTCCTTACCAACTTGTAGGTCTCTATCATATCTCCTCTCTTCCTTCTCTCCACAAGACTCTGCAAATTACATCTTCTCAATCTTTCCTCATACTCAACATTCCAGAGGTCAGAAACTACCTTAGTTAGTCGCCTTTGGACCCTTTCCAACATCTCTTCAACCTTCTGAAAACCCCGTTTCCCTGCTCCTCTTACACACCCATTCTCTTATTTTCTATACTCATACCGCCCAACTTCCCCATTCATAACCATCTCTTCAATCTCTCCTGTCTTACTCTCCTGCTCTTGCACATCACTTCCCACTTGATCTCATTTATTCTCTCTATTCACTTCTCTACCTTCCAGCAGCAGTCTCTCCAAGCGACTCACACCATAACCACTCGAATGCAGTCCATCACTCCCATACAGCTCTCTTCGTCCCTCATTCCACACATTAACAAACTGTACTCCCATCTCCTCACACATTTCAGCCAGCATATCATTCATAATCTTTGCTCTCTGCCTCATTTCACCACAGTCATACCTAGGCAACACACTAACTACCCTTCCTGTCACACTGTTTTCTTTTATCCTTCTAAGCAGCCTCCTGATATCCATTCTGACACACTCTTTGTCCTCTCTCAAATCATTCGTACCTATTAATACTAATAACTCTTTTGCTTGCTCCTGCCTCATATCCAATGCCTCAATCACTCTACTCATTTTAGCGCCTGGAAAACATACCTTGTGCATTCTATTCTCCAACACACCTTTAATAATGGAGTCACCATACAACGCCACTCGCTCATCTTTCGTTAACTCTTTCATGCCAGCATTATTTATTTTAATGATGTATTAAGTATTGTTTTTACCCAAATTTTCTTAATTTCATTCCGCATCCATTTCATTTCTTGCCTCATCCAATCCAATTCAACTTCAGAATATCGCGACACATTCTCTGTATCATTCAATTTTTCTAACTTTCTAACTCTCGACCTCCTCTTCTCACTTACACTCTCATTCATCCTTCTTTGTTTCCGTACTTTTGGTCCAACATGCATCCAACTTTTGCTATCATTCTTCCCATTTTCACACTCATTCATCTTTCTTTGTTTCTGTACTTTCAGTCCAACATGCGTTGAACTTTCGCTATCATCCATTCTTTCAATTTTTTTCACTTTCGATTTCTGCGTCATGCCATTTCTAGTTTCATTCATTCTCTCAATTTCATTTCCTACTGCCACTCTCACCTCACTTTCATCCCTTTTAACATCGCTCTTTTTCTTTTTTACTGATTTTTTTGACATTTTTACGCCTCTATTTCTCACCATCCTTCTCTTTCAAACGTGCACTCATTTCCCCCGTGTCAATCTCACTACTAACACTTTCTGTCATCAATTTGATATTTGCATTCATGAATTCCTCGTTCAGGTCACACTTCGCACACACCCTCTTTCCATCCTCACCAAATATCCACAAATCATTTATGTAATCAAAAGAATACATATAACACACCTCACACTTAACAAAACGACTGAAATCTAAATTAAAGTCATGGAATTACAATGCCACTGCAATTTTTTGCAGGTTACTGTCTAATAATAATGATTTTGTAATTAAGTTTTGGCAAAAAAAAAAATCTCCCACACTAATAAAACCTGTAGCGCACAACATTTGCAGCCTCTCTTACTCAAACAATTACACATATATATTTAATTATTCCTAGAAAACTTATCACAATCAGGAACTCTTCTTATACATGTCACTGCATTTGACTCATGAGTGCCCAATATCTCTACTTGGATGATCAATCCTTGTTAACACAATTGTTTAGTATCTGAACTATTTCTTTTGTTACTGTCATTTTTTGACAATTAGCACTAATTAAGGTTATCCTCCCATAATCATTCTTTCTCATTCTTGATATATTAATGAAAATAATTAGTTATTTTCCTCTCATAATCTGAATTAGTCCTCCTCAACATACTAGTCATATTTCTTTCCTGCATTCTGTATTGTTCATGAGCATATTAATCACCTTTTTCTTTACATTCTCTTCACAATATTTTCTTTCTTTTTTCTTTTGGCTCCTTCTTTATAATGCTAATGACCGATTTAACTACAATTGGTTTATCATCCTGATTACCATCCTTACTGTTTGCTTCAAACAACCTCTGACCACTTTCCATGCATTATTACCATTCTTTCCTTAATTCCATGGCACTGCTCCAAGCTGCCTCCTAAATTTATCATAATCACTAGCTTTGTAGTTCCACAGAAATACTTTCTTGTTTAAGAATTCCACATTTAGCAACCTTCCAGAATAAGACTGCTTGGTCACTTTCCCAATCAGAGGCAGAGTGGCTACTGTAATTATGGTCACTTCTTCTTCTGATGCTATTACCAGTCCAGTGCTCTCAAACTCCCAAGTCCCTTTCATCATGTGATGTTTCAGGTAATTATCCCTCATTAACTGTATAATTCCACTTCCATCTTGCCATGTGTCTTTTCCTCCTTCTTATCTATGTCCCCATACTCGAAGTTCCATT
This sequence comes from Typopeltis vanoorti, assembly GCF_054136105.1. Classification (NCBI taxonomy): domain Eukaryota; kingdom Metazoa; phylum Arthropoda; class Arachnida; order Uropygi; family Thelyphonidae; genus Typopeltis; species Typopeltis vanoorti. The sequence goes on from NC_143555.1 coordinate 136,861,878, forward strand.
AATAATTGCTTGGTTGCATTCATTGTGCTAATCTGCCAATTGGCATCTCCATCTTTCTGTGCACACACGTTCCTCTCCAGCCTACAGCAGTAATCAATAATATCATTTGTGTAGTTGGCCTCTATCTTACACCAGATAGCCTCAAATGAAACATCTCCCTAAGTATTAAAATGCTCCTTACCTTCTATTTTTGCTAGTTTGCATTCCTTTGACCAGAATCAGTAATACTCATCTTCCCCGAAAATGCAATATACCACATACTCTGTCCCTGTAACTATATTATCTTCTGTCAACCAAGTTTCATTAATTTTTTGATCAAGTCAAGCTAATTACCAATGTCAAAAACTCCTCCCTTTTACTTATGATGTTTCTGATATTCATATATATACATTTTGGCAGCGTTGAGTCAGAGGCAGGAGAATATTGACCTAGAGAGATGAGTAGTGTGATAGAGGGTGAGGATAACGAATGAAATATAAATTAAAAAATGAGAATGGGGAAAGTTTGAATAATTAGGAGGATGAATGCCGAGAAAGAGTGGGTAGCTTGCAGAGAGAGAGAGAGAGAGAGAGAGAGAGATAAATGAGCAGAAAGAGGAGGTGGAATGTCTTGGGAATGAGTTGAGAAGTGTGAAAGATGAGATTAAGTGAATGGAAGAGATGAATGCAAGGTGAATCAGAGTAGGAGTGAGAGCGAGAGAGAGAGAGAATTATAGGAATAATAGAAGAGAAGAGAATAAAAACAGTAGAAGAGAATTATGGGAATGATAGAAGAGGAGAGAATAGAAACAGCAGAAGAGAGGGAATGAGAAGAATGAGAGGGAGTGCTGGAACCAGGGATAGATAGATGCCAGGATGGCAGGTAAGTAGGGGAATGCAGAGAGAGAGAGAGAGAGTGTGTTAGAGGAGAGAGATGCAAGTGATCAATCAAGGAATAGAGTAGTAAGAGGTGTGATGTATGGAGACTCAATGATCTGTGATGTGCAAGACAAGATGCCAGAGGAATGTTTGCCTGGAGGAATGATAGAAAGTGTGGCTATGGCAATTAAGCTAGGTGAAAGGTGGATGCAATGATTGTGATGGTGGACACAAATGATTTGAGAGGCAGTGTAAATCGGGTGGTGAGAGATCTGAGATTCATGCTTGAGGTTGTACAGAAGAAAAGTCAGAGAGGGGATATCAGTTTAATGCAAGAAAATGTAAAGTCTTGAAGTTTGAGACACATTGATGGGAGGCTGGAGGAGCTGTACTGGAGGAAGTAGGGGAAACCAGAGATCTGGGAATGATGATTGATAGAAATGTGAAATTCAAGGAACATACTGCAAAACTGGTGAAGGTAACCCAGAGGATTGCTGCAAATACTGAGAAGGATGCTGACCTGCAGAGATAAAAGACGTCATTCCATTGTACAAAGCCCTGATCAGACCAAACTTGGACTATTGTTCTCAAATTTGGTCCCCCAGATTTGAATGGGATAAATTAACTGTGGAAAGAGTACAGAGTCAGATAACAAAGATGGCTTTGGAACTGTACAATGTTAGTTATGAGGACTTATGTACAATGTTAGTTATGAGGAGTTATGAGGGAATGTGGACTGCAGAGTTTGGTAGAAAGAAGGAGAGAGGTGATATGGTTGAGACTTTTAAACTATTGAGAGGTAGTTACAGGGTTAACACTGGAGAGGTCTTTCACTTGGTGGAACAGGAAGAAGGAGTGAGGACAAGGGGCCATTCATGGAAGTTATGAAAGGAAGTTGTGAGCAAGAGGGTAATGATGAGTGGTTTCTTTGCATGGAGAGTGGTTGAACTGTGGAATGTATTGCCTGATAGAGTGGTGAAAGCACGAACAGTCAATGAGTTCAAGGAATGACATGATAGACTTTGTGTTTTCTAAGAAGAACCACCCACGATCAATCTTTTGACTCCATGGAGGCCTGAAAATAATAATAATTTCAACACCCTGTCGAACTCATAGTTACCTTTGCAGGATATAATTACAAACCTATACAGATTCAAAACCTGGGCAACTACACTTAGAATTTGAAAGTTTATTTTTCACTTGGTTAGACTATAATAAATTTAGTTTAATCCTTTATCCAAGTGAGAGTAAACAAAGTTTGCACCTGAAAATAACTTCAGGACTGAATATGGTGTTGTACTATCTTACCTGGGTAAGTAGTACAACACCAGGCAACTCATAGCAAAGGTGGAGCAAGCTACCTGCATTGCATTATACATATCCGCAAGGAGATGTGTTTTGCATTATGGGAGATACTGGGATAGGAGTGTTGGTTGCAAACAAAGTTTGAGCCTGAAAATATCTTCAGGACTGAATATGGTGTTGTACTATCTTACCTGGGTAAGTAGTACAACACCAGGCAACTCATAGCAAAGGTGGAGCAAGCTACCAACACTCCTATCCCAGTATCTACATAATACAAAACACATCTCCTTGCGGATATGTATAATGTTATGCATTAAGGGATTGGCCACTACCCAGACTAGTTTCGACCTTTATTGAGGTCTCTTCAGTGGGAGCCAGGCCCAGAGTTGGAGATACCAGGAAGAAGCAATAGCAAGGTCAATTTCACCTATAGGAGATGCCAAAAGTTTATTGAGGTCTCTTCAGTGGGAGCCAGGCCCAGAGTTGGAGATACCAGGAAGAAGCAATAGCAAGGTCAATTTCACCTATAGGAGATGCCAAAAGGTTTGCCACCTTTTTTTTTTTTATTAAATTACTCTGGATTTAGAGAAAGATGTTGAAAGTTTATTTTTCACTTGGTTAGAGTATAATAAATTTAGTTTAATCCTTTATCCAAGTGAGAGCATACAAAGTTTGCACCTGAAAATATCTTCAGGACTGAATATGGTGTTGTACTATCTTACCTGGGTAAGTAGTACAAACAACACCAGACAACTCGTAGCAAAGGTGGAGCAAACTACCTGCATAACATTATATATATCCACAAGGGGATGTGTTTTGCATTATAGGAGATACTGCGATAGGAGTGTTGGTAGCTTGCTCCACCTTTGCTACAAGTTGCCTGGTGTTGTACTATTTACCCAGGTAAGATAGTACAACACCATATTCAGTCCTGAAGATATTTTCAGGTGCAAACTTTGTTTGCTCTCACTTGGATAAAGGATTAAACTAAATTTATTATACACTTAGCATTGAGTGACAATTCCGTACTCACACTTATTTGTCCCAAGGGCGGCTTGACTCACAAATGACTGAATTCCTCCCCCCCCCAATACATACACCAGAACTTATAATTTCTCTGATTTTGCACTTCCAACCTCTCACTAAACAATGCTTTATCCAAACATCTGATTCCGAAACCATTCAAATGCAATTCAAAGAGAGCTCCCGAAAGCTAAGTACAATTTTGAGTAAAAATTAGAATATAGGTTAAAAACATAACGTAATATTGCCTAATTTTGGTAGCTTGTTGTGTCTGTGGGATTTTGGTGTGAATTACGTTATTTAATTCAGTATATAATGTTACGTTTTCATAGATTTGAATATGGCGCCAATGCGACGTAAGATAATGGCGTCCAAAAATACGACGGCATTGTACAAAAACTATAATGTGAGAGAGTTTGTCCAATGTGATGTGTGTGGAATGTATGCATTCCCGAATGAGCCTGGAATTTGGATTGAAAGTGATAGTGGTGGGAGAATGTGCAGAAAGTGTAAGCAAAGTGAGGAGTTGAAGTATGTGTCAGGTAGTGAGATAGTTATGGTTGAAGAAAGCCAGAATTGCCAGAATGTGAGTGAAAATAGTGGCTTGATAGAGAATTGCGATGTACAAGATGGCAATGAGAGCGGCGATCTAAGAAAGAGTGAAAGCAACCATACTGAGAGAGAAAATGGTTTAAATGATAAAAATAATGAGGAATTATTTGTAGGAAGTGAGATCGCTAGGTTGCGCGCAGTGACACAAAATGCGCAGCGGCAATTAGAGCACCTGCAAAACTGTTTCCAGAGTGATTCGGCTAACGTAAAAAAACAGTGCAAGAATGAGAGAGTTTCTGAAATGAAGGAAAGAGTGTTGTATGGTGACTCGATATTAAGAGGGGTGATAGATGGCAGTGTAACTAAATCGTACTTACCGGGTGCGAAATTTAAGGATGTAAGTGAGAGTATTAGAGTGCAAAAACAGAGGGTGAAAGAATTAATAATTGTGGCGGGTACGAATGAATTGAAAGGAGATAAATTTTTTATGAGAGAGGACTTGAAAGTATTGTTAAAGGTAGCGAAAGAAAAGAGTGACAGAGTTAGAATGGTTAGTCTGTTGCCACGGTATGACAGAGAGGAGTTTAGGAGGAGGGCCATAATCGCAAATGACATTATGCGTAGGTTATGCAGACGGTGTGGTGTGGAATTCGTGGACGTGTGGAATGAGTTTGAAGGGCGAAAGGACTTATACAAGATGGATGGCCTGCATCTGAATGGACTTGGTGTGCAGAGACTGGAAAGAGTGTTGCTGAATGAAGTGAAAATGGATATGCAAAACCAGGGAAACTAGAACTACCAAGGAGGGGGGGGGAATGGATATGCAGACATCAGTGAGACAGATGAGTGTAAGAATGTATATAATGCACCCGAGCCAGCACTAAGGACAAAAAATGGGAATGGGTCATTTAGAATAACGTATCAATATAGGGGTGGGACTAGGGGATCACTGCATTTCATGTATACTAATGCCAGGAGTATTAGGAACAAGAAGGAAGAATTTTTGGCCTTGATTGGCTCTTCCTGGCCACAGGTTATTGGCATTAGTGAAACATGGCTGACGGAAGAAGATATAGTTAGTGGGATAGAATGTGTAGGTTATAGTATGTTTAGGAGGGACAGAGAGAATAAAATGGGGGGAGGGGTATTATTGATGATAGCTGATGAACTGCAGCCAAGGAGAATTGAAGTTGTATCGCAGGATAGTGAAAGGAGTTCATTTGAGGCTATTTGGTGTGAGATTGAGACTGGCAGAATAAAATATACAGTTGGGTGCTGCTATAGACCAGGTGATGGAATAGATGGTGGAGATAGTATGCACAGGGAAATTGATGAAATGAGTGGAAGGAGGGTAATTATTATGGGGGATTTCAACTATGGTAACATTGATTGGAAGGAGGAGAGGACATATGTGAGGAAGGAAAAGGATTTTATTCAATTATTAAGGGATAACTATCTGAGACAGCATGTAATTGAAAATACTAGGGGTGTGAGAGTGCTTGACCTGGTAATAGCATCTGAGAATTTGACTGTAATGAATATGACCATGTTGCCACCTATTGGTGAGAGTGATCATAAGGTCTTGACCTGGGAGGTGGCTAAAGGTGTGGAATTTTCGATTAAGACAGGGTATATGTGGAATTACCGTGCTGGCAAGTATGACAAGCTTAGGAGATTGCTTGGATCAGTGCCATGGCATGTACAACTGCAAGGGCTGGACGTCGATAGAGCATGGGAAGTGGTCAAGGAGCATTTATGGGAGGTAATGGCTGATTGTATACCTAGGGTCCGAATAGTAAAACAAATATGGGTTAAATGGATGAATAACACCATTAAGCTTGAGCTGCAAAAAAAGAAACAACTGTGGAGGGAATTTAAAGAAAGGGATGACCTGCAGGCACACGAACAGTATAAAGTGCAGGCCAGAAAGGTAACGAGTGTGGTAAAAAAAGCAAAAGCGGATTATGAAAGGAAACTAGCTTTGCAAGCAAAAGAGAATCCAAAACAGTTATTTCAATATGCTGCAAGCAAGAAAAAAACTGTACACAGCAAAATGATTTTAAGGAATGACGATGGTAAGGAGGTCACTAAATCAGTCGATATAGTGGAGTTACTGAGCGTGCACTTTGCAAAAGCATATCATCCAGGTGGTGACATTGAAAAAGTGAAGGAACCATTAGTTTATATGGGAATAGTGATGAATGAAGTGGAGGTGACTAGTTTATTACAGAACCTTAATGCGAACACATCTGTGGGATTGGATGGTATACCGGCACGGGTCTTGCGTGAAGCGGCTAAAGAATTATCAATGCCCTTGACCATGTTGTTCAATCTGAGTCTCAGGTCTGGCTTAGTCCCGAAGGTGTGGAAAGAGGGGAAAATAGTTTCACTGCACAAAGGAGGATCCAAGACTACGGTTGCAAATTACCGACCGATCAGCATATCAGGAGTCATTGAGACATTCAAATTGCTAAAGGGATTCTATAGGATTAATTCAGAGGATATTTTTGAGATCAGGACTGGTGGTGGGAGAACTAGGGGATACCTATGGAAGCTGGGCAAGAGTGTGGTTAGCAGGGGTGTTAGAGCTGGGTTCTTTACTTTTAGAGTGGTAAATGAGTGGAATAAGCTGCCAGAGTCTGTTGTGGGTGCTATGACGGTGAACGAGTTCAAGACAAGGTATGATAGATACTGTGAGAATGTAATCGCATAGTTGTGGGGACATGATGTTTAGGGCCTCCCTCGATGAGTCTAAGGACTCCTGGAGTCGCCCGAAATAATAATAATAATAATAAAAAAAAAATTCATCAGGTATGTTAAAAAGTCCCTTCTTTATTCAAATTCACACTGGAAAGCTATAAACTGTACATCCTTCCTCCTACACAATCTTCTCATTGATCCATTTGCAATCATGGCTCACCATGATTGCAAATTAATTCCTATCAATTAATTCCTATCGTACTATGAAGAAGACTCAGAACTCTCTCTCTCTCTCTCTCACACTTCTTCCAGCAACATTTTCATATTTTCTGATTGTATGTTTCTTGCCTTTCAAATCATTTGAACCTACGAAAACAGTGGTAAGTTTTGGTAGGTTCAAATTCAAAGCACAACAGTCCATGTTGTGGCCTAATCAGACCTAATATGAAACAAGAATCTCCTTACTTCCATAAGTCATTGTCCTCCACATCATTCCCAGAATCTTTTGTGTTGTCCTAACAATTTTCGCAATGTGGTCTCTAAATTTTAGATTCTTATCCACCATCACTCCAAGATGTCTTTTTTCCTCCACCTCCAACAATATATATACCCACTAAGAGTAAATTCTAATCCCATCTTTGTACCCCAAATTTTAAAACCTTACATTTTGCAACATTGAAATGGATCCCCAATCCCATGCCCATTCACTCAATCTGTCCAAGTCTTCTATTAAGGTCACAATATCTGTTCTACTCATCATAGTTCGTCCCAACATTCCATCATCTGCAAACAACTGAATAACACCTTCCCAATCTTAATCAATATCATTAACATACAGATTAAATAGCAATGGGCCTAAAACAGATCTCTGTGGCAAACTACTAGTGACTTTCCTCTTCTGGTATATTGCTCTCCCATACACAACTTGCTGATAGCTATCAGATAGCCAATCTCCGATCCAATGTACTAGTCTAATATCCAAGCCTATTTGCTCTAGTTTGACTATCAACTTATCTTGCTGTAGTAGACCAGTAATGAGCACTTTTATACAAATTCTACAAGTATAAGAAACAAGGCAGATGAAATGGTTGCATTAATTGAGTCTGTTCACCCAAAAATTGTTGGAATAAGTGAGACATGGTTAGATGAGGACGACATCCTGATAGGAATAGAGATGGAAAGGTATGATGTGTTTTGTGAGCATAGAAAGGGTAGAAAGGGAGGGGGGGAGTGCTATTGATGATGGAGAAAGAGTTATGTCCTTATAAAGTAGAGATGCAAGAGGGAAATAGTGCCAGTGGTTTTGAGGCAGTATGGTGTGAGATAGAGGTGAATGGAATCAAATATTTGGTGGGATGTTGTTATAGACTAGGTAATGTGGATGGTGGTGATAGTGAAACGTATAGAAAATTAGCCAAGCAAATAAGAAAAGGGTGATCATTATAGGTGATTTTAATTATGGCAATATAGACTGGAATGATGAGATAACAACTGGAAGTAAAGAAAATAAGTTTCTTGAGTTTTTGAGGGACAACTACCTCAGACAGAATGTAACAGAGGGCACACAAGGATTGAGGATCTTGAATTTGGTCATCTCATCAGAGGATGTAATTATAAATGAGGTGTCAAATCATCCACCGATTGATGAGAGTGACTTGAAGTGATTACCTGGGTGGTTGCCAGCAGTGTGAGGACTCTGTGAGAAAAGGGTATATGCGTAACTACAAAGGGGAGTGTTATTATGAAGAGCTCAGCAGACAGCTTGCAGGTGTAGCATGGAATGAGGAGTTAGCTGGAAAAGAGATCAATGCAGCTTATGGGATATTCAAGAACTAACTTGTAGAAGCAATGTCTAAATGTATTCCAATGGTCAGAAGATTAAATAGGGTAGGTGTAAAATGGATGAATAAGTATGCGATACAGAGAAAAAGGGCATTATGGAGGCAGCATAAGAGAAGTGGTAATAACCAATCCCATGAGGATTACAAAGACCAGGCAAGGTGGTTGCCTCTTGGTCGGTAAGGGTAGCAAAAGTGACGTATGAGCAGCAGTTAGATGATGAAGCCAAAAAGAATCCTAAACAGTTTTTTCAATATGTAGCCAGCAAAAAAAGGAATGATTATGGAAGGATGACATTGATTGGGACAAATGGAATAAGGACAGTTGTTGCAGAGGATATGGCAGAGATACTTAATGAGCAGTTCATAAGGGTCTTTCTATCTTGTGAATGTGACTTATTGGAGAGATTGAGAGCAGTTGATGATGGGGAGGAGAAACTGACTGTAAGTGAGCAAGTGATGTATGGGGAGTTGAGCAAACTAGATGTTAATAAGGCTGTGGGACTTGATAATATGCCACTACGTATTCTGAAGGAATGTGCAGGGAGTTGACACCTGCCTTGACATATTTTTTTAATATGAGTCTTGCACTGAGTCAAGTTCCAAAGGAGTGGAAGGAGGGCAAGACTGTGCCACTTCATAAGGGATGTGATAGAACTCAAGCATCAAATTATAGACCTATCTGTGTGTCAGGTGTTTGTGGTTAAGTTGTTGGAGAACTTTGTGAGAACTAGGATCCAGAATTGGTTTGACACCAATATATTATCTTTGATAGACAGCATGGATTTGCTAAAGTGAGATTATGTTTTAGTAATCTACTTACTTATTACAATAATTTGACTGCTTCCTTGGACAGAAAAGAGGGATACACAACAATATACTTAGATTTCGCAAAGGCGTTTGATAGATTACTGCATGAGTGGGTGGGATTGGTATTAGATTAGTGCATTGTATTGAAGACTGGCTATCTGATAGGTATCAGCAAGTTGTGTATGGTGGAAGCAATATCCAGGAAAAGGAAAGTCACTAGTGTGTGCAGAGGTCTGTTTTAGGACCACTACTGTTTAACTTGTATATTAATGATATTGGTAAAGATTTGGATGGAGTTGTTAGCTGATGATGCAAAGTTGGGATAAACCATGAAGAGTAGGGAAGTTGTGGCCTTACATGAAGACTTGAATAAATTGAATGATTGGGCATGGGAATTGGGATACAAGTTCAATGTTGCAAAGCGTAAGGTTTTAAAATTTGGGAAACAAAGATGGGATGCAGAATTTATGCTTGGTGAGGACACATTGTCAGAGGTGGAGGAAATTAGAGATCTTGTAGTGGAGTGATAAGGATCTGAAATGTAGGGGACACATTGCCAAAATTGAAAAGACAACATAAAGACTTCTGGGAATGATGCGGAGGACACTGACTTGTAGAAGTAGGGAGATTCTTGTTCCATTGTATAAGGCTTTGATTGGGCCATACATGGACTACTGTGTCCAGATTTGGTCACCTGGTTTTCAAACAGACGAAGAGATGTTTGAAAGGTCCAGAGGCGACTGACTTAGGTAGTTTCTGACCTCTGGAATGTCAAATATGAGGAAAGATTGACAAAATGCAATTTACAGAGTCTACTGGATAGGAGGAAGAGAAGAGATATGATAGAGACCTACAAGTTAATAAGAGGTTGTTATAGTATCAATGGTGGAGAGATTCTCCAGAAAACAGTGGGAGATCATGGGAGAACCAGAGGTCATCCCTGGAAATTGCCGTCCTGGTTGACCGAGCGGTTAGCATATCCGCTCTCCAGTGAAAAGACTGCAGGTTGAAATCCTGCTGTGGGCATGGATGTTTTTGATTGTCTGTAAAGATACTAGTGGTGGTGGTCAGCGGTAGATGGCTTTGGTGTAGATGATGAAGGTAGTTGTGGTTGGTAGAGTGGCAGAGATGGAGAGTAGTAGAATAATATAATAAATTTAGTTTAATCCTTTATCCAAGTGTAAGCAAACAAAGTTTGCACCTGAAAGTATCTTCAGGACTGGGGATAAGGTGGTACAACACCAGGGGCGACTCCTTGCAAAGGTGGAGCAAGCTACCAACATTCCTATCTCAGTATCCCCTATAATGCAAAACACATCTCCTTGCGGATATGTCTAATGTTATGCATTAAGGGAAGGGCCACTACCCAGACTAGTTTCGACCTTTATTGAGGTCTCTTCAGTGGGAGCCAGGCCCAAGTGGAGATATCAGGCAGAAGTATTAGCAGGTCATCTCTACCTATTAGTTGTAGTTGGAGAGTTGTAGAGTAGGTGCCCTCCCTCGTTGGAGGTATTACGTAATTACATAATAATAAATTGTATAAAGAGGATATGAACAAGGGAGTGAGAAGCAAGTTTTTTGCACGCAGAGTTGTGAATGATTGGAATGGCTTGCCTGAGAGTGTGCTGTCTGCTGAGAATTTGAGTATGTTTAAGGCATAGCATGATGAGCTGTGTGTATGACAAAACAAGCTCTTAGATGAGTCTTTGATCAAGTCTCACATGCCTTATTAACATGAAGGTTGCTAAATTCCCAACAGTCATTCTCTTTTCCTAATCATCAACTGCTCTCAAGTGCTCCATGATGTCACATTCCCCAGAATGAAAGACCTTGATGAACTTGAAGGCCTTTTTTTTTTTTTTTTTTGCTTTCCACATATCGAAAGAACTCCCTAGGATTCTTTTTGGCTTCATCAGCTAACTGCTGCTCATACTTCACTTTTGCTAACCATACAAAGCCACCCACTTTGCCTGTTTTTTGTAATCCTCATGGAATTGAATATTTCAACTCCTCTATGCTGCCTCCAAAATGCCTTTTTCCTCTTTATCACATGCTTAATTTCTTGATTCATACACTTATCATCTATGATATTTAACCTGAATATCACCCAAGTGACATATCACCCATATCTACTTTCCAGCCAACTCCTCATTCTACACTACATCTGCAAACTGTCTCCTGAGCGTTTCATAATCACCTGCCATGTAGTTCCACATATACCCTTTCCTCACACAGGCCCTCTCACTGCTGGCAACCATCCAGGTAATCACTTCATCTCCCTCCAGTTGGTGAGAGAGACATTTCATTTATAATAACATCATCTGATGAAGTAGGTAGTATGTAACAGAGGGCACACAATCTTTGTGTGCCCTCTGTTACATACTACCTAAGGTAGTTGTCCCTCAAAAACTCAAGAAACTCATTTTCTTTACTTCCAGTTGCTATCTCATCATCTCAGTCTATACTGCCATAATTAATATTGCCCATAATGCTTTGCTTGAGAATGTTGTGTCTGCAGAGACACAACATATGCACAGCTCATCATAATGTGTTTAAGTCACAGTATAATGAGCGATGCATATAACAAGGGGGACTCCTAGGTGAGTCATTGACTCCACGGAGTCTTAGAGTAATAACAATAATAACGAGTTTTAGTATTTATCATAGTTTTGTATTTTTAAAAAGTTTTTATGATAATTTGAAATTAACCAATTTAAAAATTAATTTCTTGAAAGAAAATTAAAAATTAAAGTAAAATATTTAACAAATCACACTAAAAAACAACAACAAAAACTTACATTCTCTGTCTAAATACACAAATACCCTGGTTACTACTCCATCACTGTCAAAGTATGGAGAAAATTTCTCAACCTTGACACGTTTGTAAAATCTTATTTTCTTATTACCTGGATATTTTCCTTCAAAATCTGTTAAAATATTAAAATTTATCATAATTCAAATAAGATTTTTCATTGAAAAATAACAACATTCTGTACGGTAAACTTTATTATTCATTTTATTATTCATTTTTGCATCTAAAATGAAAAATACACTATTTTGTAAATTTAAGTAAAATGTATGGCAAAAATCTTCCTACTTCTTAACGTAGCAAGATATAGTGCTTAACTATTCCAATTCTCGTAGACACTATAAAACAACTCTCGTAAACAACCTATACCCCCCCGTATTTACGGACTCCCAAAAATACACAAAGAAAATGTGCCATTACGTCCCATAGTGGATGGCATTGATTCCCCCACATACAAATTACCTCCCTATCAATTACAATCCCACTAACTCTCAAATTAGAAAACTTCACAGGCTCCTTAAGAGAGTCACTTCTTGGCCTGTAGAAGTTACCAACAGATTAAAGCCGTTTAACTCTATACCCCCCCCCTGTATTTATGGACTCCCAAAAATACACAAAGAAAATGTGCCATTACGTCCCATAGTGGATGGCATGGCATTGATTCCCCCACATACAAATTAGCTAAACATTTGGCCAAAGAGCTCACACACTATACTGGCAACACACCATCACACATAAAAAACTCAGCCCATTTCAAAGCCAGCATAAAAAACCTTACGCTCCAACATACTGACATAATGGTCAGCTTTGATGTGTCCTTTTTATTTACAAATGTCCCACTCAAGGAAACTTTAGAGCTAATCCAAGCTAAATTTTCTCCTGATATCTCAGCCTTATTTCAGTTCACAATGAACTCAGGCTATTTCGTTTGGCAGGGAAAATTCTACAAACAAATAGAGGGGACAACCATGGGCTCACCACTCTCCCCACCCTTGGCCAATTTCTTTATGGAGACCTTTGAAGAAAAAGCCTTAGCCTCTGCCCCACAAAAACCAACCATATGGCTTCGCTACGTTGATGATGTGTTCGCTATTTGGCCACATGGCTCTGAAACACTTCTCTCCTTCTTAACACACTTAAACAACCAACACCCCAGAATCAAATTCACTCTGGAAAAAGAGGAAAACAACAGCCTCCCTTTCCTAGACACACTAGTCACCCACCAGCCTAATGGATCCTTGGTTTTCTCAGTTTACAGAAAACCCACCCATACAGGCAGATACATTCACCAACAATCCCACTCGCCCCCCTCACAACAATATGGAGTAGTGAAAACACTATACCCTGTTGTATAGTGTTTTCACTAAACTAATCTGTTCAAACGACTTGGCCCTAAACACTGAACTAAATCACATCCTCAACACTTTCTCAGCCAATGGCTACCCCCCCCCCCCAAAAAAAAATCCAAAAAATATTAGAACCTGCAAACCACAGATCCCCCCCCCCCCCCCACAACAAGGATTACTCTAAATCCATCACCATTCCCTACATTTGAGGCACCTCGGAAAAGATTACCAAAATCTTAAAAAAACATGACCTGACCTCCTGTTACAAACCTTACAGAAAATTGGCATCCCTTATCCACTCCACTAAAGACCAACCACTTCCCCTAGACCTACCTGGTGTTTACCAGGTCCCTTGCAGTTGTAAACTGTCTTACTTTGGCCAAACAGGCAGGGCAGCGAATATCAGAATTTCGGAACATAAGGACTACATCCGTTTTCACAAATACAGTCATTCTGGGCTTGCGGACCATGCTCTGGATACACGCCACAGAATACGGTGGAAGAAAGCTACAGTGATACACCGTAGCAAATACAAATTTGAAAGACTCTTTATGGAATCAGCCTCAGCCCTAAGAAATTCTTCAAACCTCAACAAATTTAGTTGTGTGCGACTGCCCCAAATTTGGGAGGCCTACATCTGCAGACCTTCAGCCCAACGGCCAAGAACACGTACTTAGTCCGCTAGAGGGCACCATCAGGACTGTTAGGAGAACAATAGCTTCATCTCTTCATTCCCAGTTTCTGTGTTGTAGTGCCCATGTGCACGTAACTTTTTTGTAAGTTCCTTTAGAAAATGGCTACGTGACGTTGCCGAAATATCGGAAAACATTTATTAAAGTTTAATTTAATTTATATCCTTAACTAAGTTGTTCTATTCCTTAAGTGTTTTAATAACTATTCCAAACTTCAAGATTTTCCTTTAAAAAAAATACTTTAAACAAAACATTGATCTCTATACCATTTTCTAGTGGAATGAGGTCAACTTTGCATACTTCAATGGTGCTAAAAAAAAGTCACCTTATTTCTCACAAGAGAGATCTCATTTTGCTGCAACCCCCTCCCCCTACATTTGATAACCTCCAGACAATATCAAATTTCTTTGTTCGGGCTGATTACACCACTGGCCTTTCTCAAAAAAAAAAAAAAACAATACATCCATAGCGTTCTCAGACTGTGAAAAATTTGGTGTCCTTTTCCACTTAGGCCATTACTTTTCACTACTTACTTATTTACTGTTCTCTTCTGTCAGGGACGGGTTGAGTCTTCCGTGTTTCCACAACAACCTCCAGGAAACTCGGATTCTTTCATGGCTGGTGAGCTGTCTATATGTTTGTAATCCAGAGTTTTCACTACTGCAACTATAAGTTAAAGATGTGAAGAACTTATTCTTTTCACCCTTTATCCAAGTGTAAGCAAACAAAGTTTGCATGCGAAGTATCTTCATGACTGGGCTACTTGTATATAGGGACTAATGACCTCATATCAATTGCCTTGACATCAGTTCCATAATGCAAGACACATATCCCTACAGACATGTATAATTCTATGTATTATGGAAAGAGCCACTACCCAGACCAGGTTCTGCTTTTATTGAGGTATACGAAAATGTAGGAATACCTCTCCAAAAGCTCTGAGTGATCTACAAGATCACTCTAAATCTCACCGAATAAACTCATAATTGACCTAAATTGATTCATTGACCTAAATTCATAATTGAACTGACCTAAATCACTTCAGGATAGGAAACTCAGCAATGGATCCATTCAGTGAGAGGGAAAAAAAACAACCACTGCACACAACCTTTCCACTTCCCTGGAAGCAAGCTACCATCAATGAGAGCTAGATCTAGAAGAGATATCAAGGTTACATAACATAACATCATAAGCCAGAAGGGTGAAGCAAGATGCTTTTATTCCCCGTTGTCTGATAAGGAGGATGAATTGAAGGAAAGATTTATGAGCTGAGAGCTCGCCCTGGGGGGCACGGAGATCAGTCATTGTTGCAAGTATTTAGGATGGCTTTTGGCCTCTTGTATTTGAAGAGGTCAGTCTCTTCATAGTCTGCTGCTTGTTTAACTAGATCGTTGGAGATATCAAGGTTAAAGTAATGCAGAAATTGTATATTTCCAATATACAAGCAGTCAAAAGGTGTCACACCTTCTTACTAAAATACTCTAGATTGGAGATAGATGTTGAAATATTTTTCACTTGGTTATACTATAAATTAAAGATGCCAAGAATTTATATTCTTCGTTTCAGCCTTTCAACTTTTGCAGCTAATAACACTACACAAATTCCAAATCTGCCTAACTTTAGAATACTGTTCTTACATCTGTGCTGACACACTAAAAATCTCCCTAAAATTGCTTATGTTATCCAGGAAAGCAATCCAATTAACAAATGATCCCGCCCCCCCCCCCCTAGCTCTGTCCTGCAAACTGACTCAAATCACTTCTTTATACACATTCTGTTGTTGCCTTTTCAATAGGCATTTTCAGAAGTTGACAAAAACACTCACCCACTTCTGTATATATATATATATATATATATATATATATATATATATATATATATATATATATATATATATATATGCTTTACAGAGCCAGCCCTGGTTAGCTGAGTGTTTAGTGTACCTGCTTTCCGGTCAAATGGCTGCGGGTTTGAATCCTGCATAGGCATGGATGTTTATGATTGTCTTCCACCTTCATACATTCATTCACCCAAGTATAGATACACTCTCTCAATATGGACTGGGTCACCATGGGAGTAGTAGACCCAAACTTCCCTCAACCTTCATCCTGCAGTGGATAGAAAAATAGGATGTTCTTCATCATCATCATCATGCTTTAAAGAAATTTAATAACTAAAAGCTGATGAATAACAACTTTATCAAGTGGCATTCCAACAATAACTAGAAAAACTAGTTACTATTTGAATGCATAACTAGTTTCATCTTCTCAGAAGACTTCATCGGATGCATAACATGAAAAGAGAAATACAAAATATATACATTAGAAGAAAACAATACCTACAAATTAAGTTGCAAACAGATTGCTGACATTTGAAAGCATTCTGAATGCTACACTATTGTTGAGTACGTTCATGCAGGCATGATATTGCATACACCAAAATTGGATAGCTAAGGAGTGACAATCAGAGAGGTTATAGCTGAGGTTGAGAGAGAGAGAGAGATGTGAATATAATCATGTTAGACAGATGAGGTCAGCAGCAGAACAGTGATCATGTATAAATTTGTAGTTACATGTATATCAGCTCATATAGAAAAAAAGAAAAAAGAAAAATAAATAACTCTGGCAAGTACTGAGGAGGGCGAGATATTGGCTACAATATAGAAGTTACTTTACTGAAATTTTATTAGTAGTTAAATTGTTGCATTAGTTATAGTATGCCTTCAATTTCAGAGAGGAAATGAATTCTCAGCAATAAAACAATATTATTATTATTACGTGACACCTCCAAGAAGTCCAAGGACTCATTGTGGGAGGACACGCTACTCTACTTTGCTAAATACATCTCATCCTCTCCACTACTATTTAATTCTCCAACTATGACACTACTACCATCAATGCCATCACCAACAACAGTATTTTTGTCTGTAAATTGTGTGTGTTCTGAAAGCCGATTTGTCTGTATGCAGGATGAAAAAACCCAAGTTTCCAGGAGAAAAAAATCCTGCTACCACAATATGAGATCGGCTAACTCACCTTCAACTGAAAAAGCCCATATAAGGATTCCCCTCATCATGATGAGAATTGAACCCAAGTCCTTTCCAATCGAAGGGTGCAAATGTTCTGGTATTCTTCCAATTGAGCTATGGTGGCTAATATTAATATCAACAAGCTGTTTCTAAATTTCAGCCAATCTCCTACCTTCTCAGTATTTGGCTCACTTTTTTTCAAATATATGATTGTTTTTTTAAAACATCACCTGCTTATTTAGATGAAATAGGTAAAAAAAGGAATAACTAGTCAAAATCAGTTGAATGATATAACTTGGAGCAGTGTCTGTGACATTTTATTATCTTCTCTCTTCTTTACAACTTCCTTCTCCATTTTAGTCTTTAGTCTGATTATTAAAGGTGCCCTAAGGAAGCATGTAAGGCCAGTGCCTTCTCATGGCAAGTGAGTGTGTGGAATGAACTATCATTAAATGTTGTAAATGCAACATTGAATGTGTTCAAGGAAAGATATGACAGCTACTGTATTTACATATGAATGACTAAAGAACCCTCCCTCTAATTCCCTGGACTTCCTGGAGGAATCTGCATAATAAACTGGAGTGGATGGGGTTGGATATTAGATTAGTGCATTGTATTAGAGATTGGCTATCTGATAGGTATCAAAAAGTTGTGTATGGGGGGGGGGGGAAGCGATATCCAGGAAAAGAAAAGTCACTAGTGGTGTGCTTCAGGGGGCAGTTTTAGGGCCATTGCTGTTTAACTTGTATATTAATTGTATATTGATGATATTGGTGAAGATTTGGATGAAGATATTCAGTTGTTTGCAGATGATGCAAAGTTGGGATGAACCATGAAGAGTAAAGGATGTTGTGGCCTTACAAGAAGACTTGAATAAATTGAGTGATTGGGAATGAGGATGTGAGGTGAATGTTGCAAAATGTTGTTGTTGTTGTTATCTAGGTGCTATCAGCCCGGTGGTACTTTTGGCCTCAAGCACCATGTGATGCCACTGGACACGATCCTCTGTGACTATCTGCCACGTTTCAGTCACCAACCCAACAACCTGCAGGTCCTCCTCCTCCTGATCTGCCCATCTCCTTCTCGGTCTCCCTGGTGGCCTCCCCAATCAGGGTCGGACCTCCCACACTTGTCTCGCAGTCCTTTCGGAGCCCACACAATGTAGGTGCTCCAGCCACTGAAGACGTCATGCTCGCAGCTCAAGACATCTGCCGAGTTGTACAAAGCATGTATGGCAACATTAAATCGCCTCCTCCAAACTCCATCTGCCGTTACTCCTCCAGAGATACGTCGTAGCATCTTGTTCTCGAATACTCTCAGGTGGTCGGCTTGTCTCACCGTGAGAGTCCACGCTTCAGCACAGTAGAGGGGAACAGGTCTAATCAGCTTCTTGTATAGTCTCATCTGGTATAGTTGCAAAATGTAAGGTTTTAAAATTTGGAAAACAAAAATAGGATGCAGAATTTATGCTTGGTGAGGATATATTGTCAGAGGTGGAAGAAATAAGAAATCTGGGGATGATAGTGGATAAGGATCTGAAATTTAGGGGACACATAGCCAAAGTTGTGAAGACAACACAAAGGCTTCTGGGAATGATGCGGAGGACACTGATGTGTAGAAGTAGAGATTCTTGTTCCATTGTATAGGGCTTTGATTAGGCCCACATGGATTATTGTGCCCAGATTTGGTCATCTGGTTTTCAGAAGGATTAAGAGATGTTGGAGAGGATCCAGAGGCGACTAAGGTAGTTTCTGACCCCTGGAATGTTGAGTATGAGGAAAGATTGAGAAGATGCAACTTGCAGAGTCTGGTGGACAGGAGGAGGAGGGGAGATATGATAGAGACCTACAGGTTATTAAGGGGTTGTTATAGGATCAATGCTGGAGAGGTTCTACAGAAAATAGTGGGAGATCAGGAGAGAATCAGAGGTCATCCCTGGAAGCTGTATAAGGAGGGTGTGAGTAGGGGAATGAGAAGCAGGTTTTTTTCATGCAGATTTGTGAATGATTGGAATGCCTTGCCTGAGAGTGTCTGCAGAAAATTTGAGTGTGTTAAAAGCATGGTATGATGAGTTGTGTGTTTGTTAACACGTTCGCTGCCATGCTACTTTGGCATGGTCTGTTCCCCTATGCCGAGCAGTTTTACTTCTTCAAGGTCAGTACGATAATCTCGTTACCGGAGGTAAACGACCTACGAGTATACTCGTAGTTGGCTTGTACAGAGCATATACGGTCTATGGGAATACACAGTTTTGAAGCTAGCCCCACAAGCCAAGCATATTCACTTCTTCAAGGTTACTACAATAATCTCGTTCCCGGCAGTAAGCGTCCTACGAGTATACTCGTAGCTGGCTTGTGAAGCAGGTTTACCCACTACGAGTATACTCGTAGTTGGCAGCGAACGTGTTAAAAGGAACCCCTAGATGAGTCTTTGACTCCATGTGGGGGTCTTCGGTAATAATAATAATAATAATAACAGTAATGACCATTGTGATAATGTGTATCATAATTGTAAGGTGAACCAAACTAGCAACAAAACACACAATTATATTCTACATTTAATCCAAAATGGTTGAATGACATAATCTGCAGAAGTTTTTGGGGAGAAAGTCAATCATTCCACCTTTATTTTAGTCCAATTGCAGTGAATTTTCCAGAAGAATTAAACAATATAAGATACAACTTCATTTAAAATTCAAGTAAAAGCAGCTGAACAATGTTATCTATAAAACTGTTTGTAGAGAAAGCTATCCACCTGTTATCCTCTTCATTTTAGATAAGCTGAAATGCTTGGTAGAAGTTAAACAACATAACAATAACAACCATATTTCAAATTTGGTCAAAAAAACCATTGAATGATGCCACAGCTAGAAGTTTCTGCAGACTTCTCACTGTAATCCTCCATCTCATTTTAGTCCATCAGGGATGAATTTTTAAGATCATAAATTTCAGAAACAACTATTTTTCAGATTTCATCAAAACTAGTTCAATGATTAATGGTTGAATACTTCTTGAATATTTCATGCCATTTTAAGTGCTAGTTCTTTTTAATAAATGGATGTAGTGCTTCAAATTACATCCAGTTATTTGACGTGCTATGTTTATTAGTTATATAAATTTGTTATATACATGGACCCTGAATGGACCATGGACATCCATGGAAACTGGACAAAAGTGTGGTTAGTAAGGGTGTTAGAGCTAGGTTCTTTACTTCTAGAGTGGTGAATGAGTGGAATGGGCTGCCAGAGTCTGTGGTGGATGCTGTGACAGTGAATGAGTTTAAGGAGAGGTATGATAGATACTGTATGAATGTCGAATAGTTGTGATGAACATGATTTGGGGCCTCCCTCGATGAGTCTAAGGACTCCCTGGAGTTGCCCATAATAATAATAATATATTTGATTTAATCCTTTATCCAAGTGTAAGCAAACAAAGTTTGTGCCTGAAGTATTTTCAGGACTGAGGCAACTTGTGGCAAAGGTGGTATAACTTCTCATCACTTACCTTAAGGGAAAGGTCACTACCCAGACTGGGTTCAACCTTTATTGAGGTCTCATCAGTGGGAGCCAGACCCAGAGGTGGTGATACTAAGGTGGAAGTAATGGAGAAGTCATATTTCCACATACCAGTTGCCAAAAGGTGTTACACCTTATTATTAAAATTCTCTGGATTAGAGATAAGCTGGAAGTTTTTTCACTTGGCTATGCTACCAATTATATATTTGGTTTATTCCTTGATGAGACCTCAATAAAGGGTAGAGTCCCTTCCCTTAATGCATAGCATTATACATGTCTGCAAAGAGATGTGCGTTTGAATTATGGGATACTAAGGCAAGTGATGAGAAGCTTTGCCACCTTTGCCATGAGTTTCCCCATTCCTGAAAATAAGGATTAAACCAAATATATAACTGCTAGCATAGCCAAGTGAAAAAACTTGCATCAACTTATCTCTAATCCAGAGAATTTTAATAATAAGGTGTAACATCTTTTGGCAACTGGTATATGGAAATATGACTTCTCCATTACTTCCACCTTAGTATCACCACCTCTGAGTCTGTCTCCCACTGATGAGATCTCAATAAAGGTCGAAACCGGTCTGGGTACACCTTTCCCTTAATGCATAGCATTATATATGTCTGCAAGGAGATGTACTTTGCATTATGGGATACTAAGGCAAGTGATGAGAAGTTATACCACCTCTGCAACGAGTTGCCCCAGTCCTGAAAATACTTCAGGTGCAAACTTTGTTTGCTTACACTTGGATAAAAGATTAAACCAAATATATAATTGGTAGCATAGCCAAGAGAAAAAATTTCCATCAACATGTCATGTTTATGTGTTAAAGTAATAAAATGAAAGTCATACAAAGTCTGAGATAAATATATTATAAAAGTCAAAAACTGTCATGGAGGATAAATTAAAGATGCCAAGAAATTACATTCTTAATTTAATCCTTTATCCAAGTGTAAGCAAACAAAGTTTGTGAGTGAAGGAAATTCACGACTGGGCTATTTATATATAGTGGCTAATGACTTCATATCAATTGCCTTGGTATTCCATAATGCAAAGGACTTTATCCTTATGGATATGTATAATGCTATGCATTATTATGGGAAGGGCCACTACCTAGACCAGTATCAATCTTCTTTGAGGTGAAAAAGTAATAGGATACTCATCATAAGCCTAGATTAGTTGATATAGGGGTAAAAGATAGCCTGATATTATTAGGAGAAAGAAAAGACAGATAGATAGATAGTATGAGATTGAGAGAAAAGACTTCAGCATCTTTCATATCATAATATAGCCAAAGGCTATCGGTTTTCCTTTTTCACCAATCTCATATAAATAAATAACCAAAAGACCAACTGAAACTAAAGCAAAAAGGTGACTGATACCCAGAAAAGGAAATGGCCCCAGTCTAGCATGGAGAGATCACATCGAGTGAGTGGTATCAGTGGAACTGGCTGTAGATCCAGAAATGAGCTGTTGTGTTTGTATACTAATGCTAGAAGTATAAGAAACAAGGCAGATGAAATGGTTGCACTAATTACATCTGTTCACCCAAAGATTGTCAGAATAAGTGAGACATGATTGAAAGAGGATGACAAATCCTGACAGGAATAGAGATGGAAGGGTATGATGTGTTTCCTGAGGAAAGAAGAAGTAAAAAGGGAGGGGGAGTGCTATTGATGATAGAAAAAGAGTTATGTACATATAAAGTAGGAATGCAAGAGGGAAATAGTGCCAGTGGTTTTGAGGCAGTATGGTGTGAGATGAGGTGAATGGAATCAAATACTTGGTGGGATGTTGTTATAGACTAGGTAATGTGGATGGTGATGATAGTGAAACATATTGTCAAATTAGACAAGCAAATAAGAAAAGGGTGATCATTATAGGTGATTTTAATTATGGCAATATAGACTGGAATGATGAGATAGCAACTGGAAGTAAAGAAAATGAGTTTCTTGAGTTTTTGAGGGATAACTACCTCAGACAGCATGTAACAGAGGGCACACGAGGATTAAAGATCTTGGATTTGGTCATCTCATCAGAGGATGTAATTTTAAATGAGGTGTTAAATCGTCCACCATTTAGTAAGAGTGACTATGAGGTGATTACCTGGGTGGTTGCCAGCAGTGCGAGGACCCCTGTGAGAAAAGGGTATATGTGGAACTATAAGGGGTTGATTATGAAGAGCTCAGGAGACAGCTTGCTGGTGTAGCGTGGAATGAGGAGTTAGCTGGAAAAGAGATCAATGAAGCTTGAGGGATTTTCAAAATCTATCTAGTAGATGCAATGTCTAAATGTATTCCACGGGTCAGAAGATTAAATTAGGTAGGTGTGAGATGGATGAATAAAGAGATTAAGCATGCGATACAGAGAAAAAGGGCATTGTGAAGGCAGCATAAGAGAAGTGGAAATAACCAATTCCATGAGGTCTACAAAGACCAAGCAAGGAGGGTGACTTGGTTGGTGAGGGAAGCTAAAGAGAGGTATGAACACCAGTTAGCTAATGAAGCCAAAAAGAATCCTAGGGAGTTCTTTCGATATGTAGCCAGCAAAAGAAAGAATGATTATGGAAGGATGACATTGATTGGAGAAAATAGTATAAAGACAGCTGTTGCAGAATGTGTAGTGGAGATACTTATTGAGCAGTTCATAAAGATCTTTCAACTGTTGTGAATGTGACTTCATGGAGAGATTGAGAGCAGCTGATGATAGGGAGGAGAGACTGACTGTAAGTGAGCAAGAGGTGTTTGGGGAGTTGAGTAAACTAGATGTAAATAAGGCTGTGGGACTTGATAATATATCACCGCGTATTCTGAAGGAATGTGCCAGAGAGTTGACACCTGCCTTGACATATTTTTTTAATATGAATCTTGCACTTGGTCAAGTTCCTAAGGAGTGGAAGGAGGGCAAGATTGTGCCACTTCATAAAGGAGGTGATCGAACTCAAGCATCAAACTATAGGCCTATCTGTGTGTCAGGTGTTGTGGTTAAGTTGTTGGAGAAGCTTGTGAGAACTAAGATCAAGAGTTGGGTTGACACCAATATATTATCTTTGATGGACAGCATGGATTTGCTAAAGGGAGATTATGTTTTAGTAATCTACTTACTTATTACAATAAGGTGACTGCTTCCTTGGACAGAGGAGAAGGATACATAGTAATATATACTTGGATTTCACAAAAGCTTTTGATAGAGTACCTCATGATAAGTTGACAGTCAAACTAGAGCAGATGGGGTTGGATATTAGATTAGTGCATTGGATTGGAGACTGGCAATCTGATAGGTATCAACAAGTTGTGTATGGGTGTGCAATATCCAGGAAAAGGAAAGTCACTAGTGGAGTGCCTCAGGGGTCTGTTTAGGGCTATTACTGTTTAACTTGTATATTAATGATATAGGTGAAGATTTGGATGGAGATATTCAGTTGAATTTGCAGATGATGTAAAGCTGGGACGAACCATAAAGAGTAGTGAAGATGTTGTGGCCTTGCAAGAAGACTTGAATAAATTGAGTGATTGGGCAAGGAAATGAAGATGTGAGTTCAATGTTGCAAAATGTAAGCTTTTAAAATTTGTAAAACAAAGATGGGATGCAGAATTTATGCTTGGTGAGAATATATTGTTGGAAGTAGAGGAAATAAGAGATCTGGGGGTGATAGTGGATAAGAATCTAAAATTTAGGGGACACATTGCCAAAACTGTGAAGACAACACAAAGGCTTCTGGGAATGATGCGGAGAACACTGACGTGTAGAAATAGAGATTCTTGTTCCATTGTATAAGGTTTTGATTAGGCCACACATGGACTATTGTGCCCAGATTTGGTCACTGGGTTTTCAGAAGGATGAAGAGATGTTGGAGAGGATCCAGAAGCGACTCTCTAAGGTTGTTTCTGACCTCTGGAATGTTGAGTATGAGGAAAGATTAAGAAGATGCAATTTGCAGAGTTTGATGGACAGGAGGAAGAGGGGAGATATGATAGAGACCTACAAGTTGGTAAGGGGTTGTTATAAGATCAATGGTGGAGAAGTTCTACAGAGAATAGTGGGAGATCATGGGAGAACCAGAGGTCATCCCTGGAAACTGTATAAAGAGGGTGAGTAGGGGAATGAAAGGCAGGTTTTTTTTTCATGCAGAGTTGTGAATGATTGGAATGCCTTGCCTGAGAGTGTGGTGTCTGCAAGGAGTTTGGGTGTGTTTAAGACACAGTATGAAGAGATGTGTGTGTGATAAAAGGACCTCCCAGATGAGTCTTTGACTCCATAAGGTCTTGGGGTAATAATAATAATAATAATAATAAGACCCCATTGAATTAAGATGATGGAACTATTTAAAATATATTATTTAATATATATTTAAATATATTTAAAAAACCTCTCATAGCAAAAATGGATGGTATTTTATCTCCTGCTGGTGAATATTGCATAATGTCGTGGTCTACACCACCTAGTCAAAAATTTGATATTTCCTAGAATGCTTCTTTCTAAGTACAAAAATCATCTAACTGAACAATAGAAAATCCACAATACAATATTATAAAGCATTTGAATGTCATATTGCTGGTTTTCAAATCCATGTTTCTTTCTTACCTTCCATAAATGGTATTTTAATTCATTAATTATAAAAATCAAAATTCTCTTCCCATTGCTGACAGGTGGTAGGTACTGCAAAAAAATAACCTGTTCTGTTGTAAGTAATGGAATGCCCAACACATTGCATAATCTTTTCAAAATACGCAGGGAAAGAGGGCAGCTGTAGAATGAATGTTCTACTGTTTCCAATTGGTAACAGGTGTCGCAGATTGGATCTCCAATGTTAAAGCACCTCCATTTGATGGTTTTGACTGGAAGGACGGCTCATATGCAATTCTGCAAGCAAAATCCATCCTATTAGGGTATCTTTGGAACTTCAATAAGTTATGAAACAAAGTGTTGTTGTCGGTATCCAACTGTGGAAGTTCATGACAAAAGAGATTAAAGATTTAAGAATTTAAGATTAAAGATTTAAGATTAAAGATTTAAGGGACTTTGTGGCATGCAGTACTTGCGGCATGTATGCTTCTAAGGAATTACATATGTGGTTTGTTAAAGAGAGTGGAGAGCGTATGTGCGCAAAATGCAGGCAGTTGGAGGAAATAAGTACATTAGATATATCGATATCCGACTTTGTTGCTCCAGGAACGGAGAATGAATGTAGGAAGACCAGTAGTATGATAGGAGAGAATGAGAAAATAATGGTTGATAGTGTGGAAGGTGTGAGTGACTGTGGAAGTTTAGGAGATGGTTTTGTTTGGGAGAGTGAATTTAGATTAAGAGTGACTGACCTGCAGAGGGAGATAGATGAGTTGAAAGAGGAGGTGGAATGTCTAGTGAATGAGAGCAGAAGTATGAAAGATAAGATTAGGAGAATGGAAGAGATGAATGCAAGGCAAATCAGAGTAGGAGAGAGAGAGAATTTAAGGAGTATGAGTGAGAGGTATGGGGGTGCTAGAAGAGGAGAGATTGGAAACAGTAGAAGAGAGGGAATGAGAGAGAGGTATGGGAATGCTAGCAGACGAGAGGATGGAAACAGTAGGAGAGATGGAATGAGAGAGAGATATGGAAGTGCTAGAAGAGGAGAGAATGGAAACGGTAGGAGAGATGGAATGAGAGAGAGGTATGGGAATGCTAGAAGACGAGCGGATGGAAACAGTAGTAGGAGAGACAGAATGAGAGAGGGATATGGAAGTGCTAGAAGTGGAGAAAATGGAAACAGTAGGAGAGAGGGAATGAGAGAGATGTATGGGAGTGCTAGAAGAGGAGAGAATGGAAACAGTAGAAGAGAGAGGTATGGGAATGAAAGAAGAGGAGAGAATGGAAACAATAGGAGCGATGGAATGGTAAGAGGTATAATGTATGGTGACTCAATGATCCGTGGTGTTCAGGATAGGATGCGTGAGGAGTGTTTGCCAGGAGGAACAATAGAAAGGGTGGCTATGGCGATTAAGAGAAGTGAAAGGGTGGATGAGATGATTGTGATGGTAGGAACGAATGACTTGAGTGGTAATGTAAGTCGGGCAACGAGAGATATGAGATTTTTGCTTGAGACTGTACAAAAGAAGACAGAGAGAGGAAAAATAGTGTGCATGTTGCCTAGGTATGATAATGATGAGCTGAGCCGAAGAGCGGTGATATTGAATGGCATAATAGCGAGAATGTGTGACAAGAGAGGACTGGTATATGTGGATGCTTGGAGTGCGTTTGAGGAAAGAGAGGAGTTGTTTGCGAGAGACCGTTTACATTTGAATGAGGAAGGACGTAGGCATCTGGAGAGATTGCTGTTCTGAACGAGTCAGTGTGTCCCAGGGAGGATGATAGCAGGGGTGGCCTCTTGTGGGAATAGATACTTGGGAGAAGGGAGACAATGTCAGGTAAGACTGAGCCCAGTGGAGTCTAGAAGGGATAATGCTGGGTATAGAAACAATGGCATTTATATGCTGTATACTAATGCCAGGAGTATCTGGAATAAGGGAGAGGAATTGGTGGTGCAGATAGCATCAGCCTGGCCAAAAATTATTGCGATCACTGAGACGTGGTTGACAGAAGGGGATATAAAAACAGAAATTGAAGTCGCTGGGTATAGCATTTTTCGCCAGGATAGGAGGGGAAAGCGTGGTGGTGGGGTGCTGCTTATGATAAGTGATGACCTATGTCCTCTAAGAGTGGAGAATTTGGAAGGTAGTGAGACAAATGATTTTGAGAGCGTATGGTGTGAGGTAGAGGTAGGCAAGACAGGATATTTAGTAGGGTGTTGCTACAGACCCAGGAGCACAGAGGATGGGGACCAGGAGATGATTAGACAGCTAAGTTTGGCAAGTGCAAGAAGAATGATTGTTATGGGAGATTTTAACTTCAGTAGTATAAATTGGAGAGAGGAAGATGCATGTAACAATAGGGGAATGGAATTTCTAGAATTCTTGAGGGACAAATGTCTTAGGCAACATGTAACAGAGGGAACAAGAGGTTCAAAAATTTTGGATTTGGTTATAGCATCAGAAGAGTTGATAATAACTGAGTTGACGTCTCTCCCACCAGTTGGAGAGAGTGATTATGGTTTTGACTTGGAAAATGAATAGACATGCAGGAGTATCAAAGAGACGGGAACTTATGTGGAATTATAAGGCAGGTGATTATAATAGTCTTAGACGTCAACTTCGGGAAGTTTCATAGAGGGAGGAATTGGAGGGCCGGGATATCACCAGTGCGTGGGAAATTGTGAAAGAATATTTGTTATCAGCAATGTTAAGTTGTATACCACGAGTGAAGAAGAGGGTGCAATTTGGAGTAAAGTGGATGACAAACAATATTAAACAGGAATTGCATGCGAAAAAGAGGCTATGGAAGAGATATAAGGAGTCAGGTGAAGAGATGCATGAGGAATATAAGACACAGGCCAGAAGAGTGACTCGTGTGGTAAGGAAAGCAAAACTGGAATATGAGAGGAGATTGGCCCTAAGATCCAAAGAAAATCCTAGGGAATTTTTTAGCTATGTGGCCAGTAGGAGGAGAAATGACTGTGGAAGAATGATATTGTGGGATAAAAATGGGAATAAAGTGACTGATGCAGAGGACATAGTGGAATTGTTCAATGAACACTTTATTGGAGTATTTCATCCTAGAGGAGTCAGTTTTAATGCTAGAGGGATAGGACTGGTACGAGGTCTGGAGGTACAGGAGGAGAGTGTGTTTCAGATACTGAATACTCTGGATGTCAGTAAAGCTGTGGGACTGGATGGTATTTCACTACGAGTTTTGAGAGAATGTGCTAGGGAATTGACAATACCTTTAACGTGGCTTTTCAATGAAAGTCTGGCTTTGGCAAAGGTGCCCAGGGAATGGAAGGAAGGTAAGATAGTGCCATTGCATAAGGGTGGTAACAGACTGGAAGTGTCTAATTATAGGCCAGTCTGTGTGTCATCAGTAGTTGTTAAGATCTTGGAGAAAGTAGTGAGGGACCATGTACAGCATTGGGCAGATGAGGGTAATGTTATCTGTGAGAATCAACATGGATTTGTGAAAGGATGCTCTTGTTTTAGCAATATGCTAGCCTTTTATAATAAAGTTACAAGAGCATTAGATGAGGGAAAGGCATATACTGCAATTTTCTTAGACTTGGTGAAGGCATTTGACAGGGTGCCACATGATAAGCTGATATTTAAGTTGCAGCACATGGGTCTGGATGTCAGATTGGTCAACTGGATTCAGGATTGGCTGTCTGATAGGTATCAGAGAATTGTGTATGGGTGAGCAGTTTCCAGGAGGCAGAGGGTTACAAGTGGGGTCCCACAGGGCTCAGTACTAGGACCTATATTGTTTAACCTTTATATCAATGACATAGCCAGTGGATTGCAGGGGGATATTCAGTTGTTTTCGGATGATGCGAAGCTTGGAAGGATTATTAGTAATAGTGCAGATGTGGTAGCCCTGCAAGAGGATTTAAATAAGCTAGATAGATGGGCAAATGAATGGGGGTGTCAGTTTAATGCAGCAAAATGTAAGGTCTTGAGGTTTGGGAAACATCGATGGGATGCTGCATACTCTATGGGAGGAGTTATACTGGAGGAAGTAGGGGAGACAAGAGATCTGGGGTTGATGATTGATAGAAACCTGAAGTTTAGGGGACATATTGCAAAGGTGGTGAAGGTAACACAGAGGATTGCTGCTATTATGAGAAGGACACTGACCTGCAGAGATAAGAGGGTTATCATTCCGTTGTATAAGTCTCTGATCAGACCACACTTGGACTATTGTTCTCAGATTTGAAGGGGATAAATTAACTGTGGAAAGGATACAAAGACGGATGACAAAGATGGTTTCAGGACTGTACAAGGATAGTTATGAGGATCGGCTGAGAGAATGTGGACTGCAGAGTTTGGTGGATAGAAGAAGGAGAGGTGATATGATTGAGACTTTTAAACTGTTGAGAGGTGGTTACAGGGTTGGCACTGGGGAGTTCTTTTGCTTGGTTGATCAGCGGGAAGGAGTGATGACAAGAGGCCATCCCTGGAAGTTACGAAAGGAAACTGTGAGCAAGAGGGTAAGGAGTGGTTTCTTTGTGTGGAGGGTGGTTGAGCCGTGGAATGCATTGCCTGATGGAGTGGTGGGAGCGAGAACGTTCAGTGGGTTTAAGGAGTGGTATGATAAACTTTGTGTTTCTCAGGGGGGGACCTCCCCTCGATGAGTCTTGACAGACTTTATGTCTTAGAAAGGACCTCCCTCGATGAGTCTTTTGACTCCTTGGAGGCCTGAATAATAATAATAATAATAATTTCTTTATACCAAATTTTATTGTTTTTAATGAAAGGAATGTCAATTCCAGAGTGTTGTAGCAGTCTTAGAGTTAAGCACAGGGTGTTATAGTATTCAGGAACATCTCAGCTTTTGGACCTTTATAATCATTTACTCCAAACAGGGGAAGATGAAAACCCAGATAATACCAGAGAAGGTATGCGCATGTGCAGTTGGTCTGCAATATTTTATGGATTTTTGAAGCTGTATTGCTAAATAGCAGAATTTTAAAACTGGAAGCCCAAATCCTCCATGCTTCTTTGATAGTTGAAGAAATTCCTTTTTAACTTCTTGGTATCGGGTAGACCAAAAAAAACACAGGCTTACCATATAATTGCTTTTCTTCAGCTCTGTGATGTCTGTAATATTTATTATGTACAATGGAGCAGGAGAGATTATGGTGTTGAGTACTATGGCTTTAGAAGAAAAGAAAAGCGGCCCTATTTTCCAGACTTCTAAGGTTTCAAAGTTCTTGTATATAAGTTCTTGAACTGGCAATACTGGGCTAGTAAAGAAGGGAATATCAAGTATAATGAGGGGTTCTCTCTCTTATGGGTTAGTCCAAAAGGAATGACTCCAAGATCCCGCTTTCCAAAAACTTTTAATTTTGTCTTGTCTGCATTAGTAATTAATCCACTGATCTTTGCTAAATTTTTCCAAAATATCAAAAAATATACATATGATATATATTGTTATTATTATTATTATTATTATTATTATTATTCCCTCCATGGAGTTGACAGACTTATCATGGGAGGCTCTTTCAACTGACAACATATTTATCACATAGAATCTTAAAGTCATAGAATCTTAACACTCCTCGCATTAACATTCTGGTAATGTATTCCATTCACTGACAATTCTCCATGTAAAAAATCTACTCCTCACACCCTTCTTCACCACACTTTTACATAACTTCCAGGAATGACCTCTGGTTCTTCCCTCTCTCACCTTCTACTCTTTTTATAATCCCCTCTGGATTAATCTGATAAAATCCTCTAACTAACTTAAATGTCTCTATCATATCACCTCTCTTCCTCCTATCCACCAAACTCTGCAATCCACGTATCTTCAACCTCTCTCTCCACAGCCAGCATTCCAAACTCCTGATATTGTCTTAGTCACTCCTCTGGACTATCTCCAATGTCTCCACATCACAATGAAAACCAGGTGACCAGATCTGAGCACAGTAGTCCAAGTGTGCTCTGATCAGTGCCTTATACTGTGACACAACCACTTATTCCCTGTAGTACGGTACCACTCTCTCCAATGTCTCCACATCACAATGAAAACCAGGTGACCAGATCTGAGCACAGTAGTCCAAGTGTGCTCTGATCAGTGCCTATTTTATTTCTGCTGGTCAGTGTCCTTCTCATTATTGCAGCAATCCTCTGTGTTACCTTCACCACCTTTGCAATATGTCCTGTAAATTTCAGGTTTCTATCAATCATCGGGAAAATATACCCGAGGAATGGAGGGAAAGTACTCTTGTCCCCATCTACAAGAGTAAAGGGGATGCACAAGACTGTAAGAATTACAGTCTTGTGCATCCCCTTTACTCTTTATGTGGGACTTCAACTTTAGGAATAAAGTTGATGTCCCACACAATGAAAATCCTAGAGAGGGTTCTTGATGAAAGACTGAGGAAGGAGGTTGAGATTGCAAAAGAGCAATTTGGCTTCATCCCTGGTTGATCGATGACAGATGCTATCTTTGGGGTACGACAGATAATGAAAAAGTTTCGAGAGAAGAAAAGGGGGCTACATCTAGTTTTTATTGATCTGGAGAAAGCGTATGTTAGAGTGCCAAGGCAAGAAGTCTGGAGGTGTCTGAGGGAGAAGAAGGTACCGGAGAATTATGTCAGGTTGGTGCAGGAGATGTACAGAAATGTGAAGACAAGAGTTCAAACCTGCCTGGGAGAGACAGAAAGTTTTCCAGTGACAGTTGGCTTGCATCAAGGGTCAGCATTAAGTCTGTTCCTGTTTAATATTGTGATGGAGGTGGTGATGGAGGAAGTGAGAAAAGATGCACCTTGGACTTATGTTGTATGCAGATGACATCGTGCTGTGTGCAGAATCAAGAGAAGAAGTGGCAGCCAAACTGGACAGCTGGAGGAAAGTACTGGAAGAGAGAGGTATGCGACTAAGCAGAAGTAAGACCAAATATGTGTTACAAAGTGGATGGCAGCCAGCAATGGCACTATCTTACCTTCCTTCATTCCCTGGGCACCTTTCCTGTAGCCAGACATTCTTGATGAAATTTCTTCCAAGATTAGAGCCATATTTATATGGTGCCTACTACATCATAGCAACTGGAGACTAGAATTGTATTGAAAACCCCACATTAGACAAAATAGGTGGATGCCCCAGGAATGGAAAAGTGGGGTATGCACAGTTAAAAACATGGCTCAACAATGCTCAACTAGTTGACATATGGAGGATTTGCAATCCTAATCTCCAAGCTTACACATACACGAATTGAGGTATTGGTACCTGTCTTGATTGAATTTATATCTCTTCTTCCCTTTATAAATAGGATAATTTAGGTAAAACATCTTGACATCAACATGTCAGATCATAATGAAGTTCTACTTAAGTTCTTCCACTGCATGGAACAAGTAGAGATCAGTTCTGGACCATAGAGACTTCCACCAAATTTTCTATTGATCTTTTCAACTAAATTCCAGACCCTCTGTTCAACTTAGAATAATGTTACCTGGATTTGGGATATATGGTTAAAATTCAAACAAACAGTAAAACAGAATATGATGGAATGGGGGAAAGGAACAGGCTTTTCACAAAAAGAAAAAGTGAAAAAAGTTGAAAGACCTGTATAAAGAGAGAAGCTGGTTTGTAACAAACCAACGCAATGGTATAGAATGTAGCAACATCATTAGAAACATTAACATAGAGATAGAACTGGAAAGACAGAAACAAGCAGAAGAAAGAAATTTTAAAATAAGAATATAGTAGCACTTAGCAGATAGCACTTCGGCTGCATTCTTCAATAGACAATTCACTAAATTCCACAAAGAAAGGTGCATCACTCTAATCTGTGTTGATGGTGAAGACATATTGCTCTTTGCTCTTTGCGCTGGTTCTTGAACCTTTCTTACAGAAAGTCGACAATACATATACTGTGCAAGGAATAACAGTTCCTTCAATTATGAAGGAAAATAATGCACCTCCGTAGCACAATTGGAAGAATGATGATACATTGCACCCTTCAATTGGAATAGGCCTAAGTTCGATTCTTGTCGCGACGGGAGGAATATTTATGTGGACTTTTTCAATCGAAGGTGAGTTAGCCGATCGCATACAGAGGCAGCAGGGTTTTTTCTCCCGGAAACTCGGGTTTTTCATCCTGCATATAGACAAATTGTCCCTTCAGAACACATACAATTTACAGACAAAAAATACTAGTTGTGATGGTGGGAGGTAGATGGCATTGATGGAGATGATTGGTTGAGGTTCGGTGTAGTGGTGGAGACAGTTGTATAGTAGGTGTCCTCCCGCGATGAGTCTTCAGACTCTTTCGAGGTGTCACGAATAATAATAATAATAATAATAATAATATCCACCACTCAAGGCATCATTAACTCCTTTCAAAAACACCACAAAAATCTGTTTGAAGATAATAGTACTATTGGAAATTATAACTCTTGGAACATTAATAGCTTTCATGTTCAGATCCAAGATGGGCTTGACAGACACATTACAGCATCTGAAGTCACCATAGCCTATAAAGAATGCCAGACAAGAAAATCTCCAGGTCTAGGGATAGAACTTTGCTGGAAGGCCTGGGATTCCCATTCTAGTTATACTATTTAATTCTTTTCTCTTGTCAGGACACATACCAAGTGAATTTGTAGCAAGCCATACCATCCTCATTCTAAAACCTAATAGATATCACACCTTAATCAGCAGCTGGAGACCTATTTCTCTATCTAATACTGACTACAAGATATTTTTCTGCATTATCAATAACAGGCTCAAAGTGGAAATGAGATAAATAATTAAAAGCACACAGGTGTATAGAGTTCCATGCCAAGCAGTAGAATTTAATCTGTTTCTGCTATGTGATTTAATCTGCTTAGTTAATATGAAAAAGCAGTCGATGGCAGTGCTATCAGCAGACTTTCTCAAGCATTTGATAATGTCTGGCATCCCTTTCTGTCCCACATCCTCCAGCAAATTCGTGTAGGTAAAAAGCTGCTATCCATTATCAGAGGAGCCTATGCCATTTCAGCTACCTGCCTCCTAGTTAATTGGTTCCTGTCAGACCCAGTTAAAATTCGAAAAGGAGTCAAGCAAGGCTGCCCTCTTTGTCCATTGCTCTTTACACTGGTTCTTGAACCTTTATACAGGAAGTCGACAATACATATGCTGTGCGAGGAATAACAGTTCCTTCAACTATGAAGGAAAATAATGCTTTATTGGTGGCACTGATAGCATCAGCCTGGCCAAAGATTATTGGGATCTCTGAAATGTGGTTGACAGAAGATGATATAACAACAGGAATAGAAGGAGCAAGGTACAGCATTTTTCAGCAGGATAGGAAGGGAAAACGTGGTGGTGAAGTACTGCTTATGGTATAAGTGATGACTTATACTGAAAAAGAGAGCCAAAAGGCTTCACTTTGGCAATGCAAAATTATTCACTTAATTTGAATAAGTGATGACTTATATCCTGTAAGAGTAGAGGCTTTGGAAGGCAGTGACACTAATGGTATTGAAAGCATATGGGCAAGACTGGATATTTAGTGAGTTGTTGCTACAAGACAAGGAGCACAGAGGGGGCGGGGAGCAGGAGATGTTTAGGCGGTTGAGCTTGTCAAGTGCAAGAAGAATTATTGTTATGGGAGATTTTAACCACAGCATTATAAACTGGGAAGAGGAAAATGTATGTAGTAATAAGGGAGTGGAATTTCTAGAATTTTTGAGGGACAAATGTCTTAGGCAACATGTAATAGAGGAAACAAGAGTTTTGGATTTGGTAATAGCATCAGAAGAGCTGATAATAACTGAGATGACATCACTCCCCCAGTTAGAGAGAGTGACTATGTGATTTTGACTTGGAAGATGAATAGACATGCAGAAGTATCAAAGAAAAGGAAATGTATGTGGAATTATAAGGCAAGTGATTATAATAGTCTTGGATATCAATTGGGACAGTTCCGTTGTGGACAGATTGGAAGGCCAGGATATCATTAGTGTGTGGGAAATGGTGAAGGAATATTTGTGAGCAATAATAGTAAGCTGTATTCCATGAGTGAAGAAGAAAAAACAATTTGGTGTAAAGTGGATTACAAACAATATCAAAAGGAACTGCAGGTGAAAAAGAGATT
Source organism: Typopeltis vanoorti (assembly GCF_054136105.1). NCBI lineage: Eukaryota > Metazoa > Arthropoda > Arachnida > Uropygi > Thelyphonidae > Typopeltis > Typopeltis vanoorti. The sequence continues at coordinate 136,897,016 of NC_143555.1, forward strand.
ATGGAAGAAATATAAGGAGACAGGTAGAGAGTAGATACATGAGGAATATAAGACTCAGGCTAGTAGAGTGACGAATATGGTGAGCAAGGCAAAACCGGAATATGAGAAGATATTGCCACTAAGATCCAAAGAAAATCCTAGGAATTTTTTAGCTGTCTGGCCAGTAGGAGGAGAAATGATTGTGGAAGAATGACATTGTGGGATAAAAATGGGAATAGAATGACTGATGCAGAGGACATAGTGGAGTTATTCAATGAACACTTTATTGGAGTATTTCATCCTGGAGAAAGAAGTTTTAATACTAGAGGGATAGGGCAGGTTTGAGGTTTAGAGATACAAGAGGAGAGTGTGTTCCAAATACTGAGTACTCTGGATGTCAGTAAAGCTGTGGGACTGCATGGTATTTCACCATGGGTTTTGAAAGAATGTGCTGAAGAACTGACAGCTCCGTTGACCTGGCTTTTCAATGAAAGCCTGACTGTGAGAAAGGCACCCAAAGAATAGAAGGAAAGTAAGATAGTGCCATTGCATAAGGGTGGTAGCAGACTGGAAGTGTCTAATTATAGGCCAGTTTGTGTGTCATCAGTAGTTATAAAGGTCTTGGAGAAATTAGTGAGGGACCATATACAGCATTGGGCAGAGGGTAATGTTATCTGTGAGAATCAACATGGACTTGTTAAGGGGAGCTTTTACTTTAGTAATATGATTGCCTTTTATAATAAAGTGATAAGAGCAGTTGATGAGGGAAAGGCATATACTGCCATTTTTTTTTTTTTTTGGATTTTTCAAAGGTATTTGATAGGGTACCACATAATAAACTGATACTTAAGTTGCAGCACATGGGTTAGATGTCGGGTTAGTCAACTGGATTTAGGATTGGCAGTCCAATAGGTATCAGAGAGTTGGGTATGGTGGGGCAATATCAAGAGGGTAGAAGGTTACAAGCGGGGGTTCCACAGGGCTCAGTACTGGGAACTGTTCAACCTTTATATCAATGACATTGTCAGTGGATTGCAAGGGGATATTCAGTTGTTTGCAAATAATGTGAAGCTGGGAAGGATTATTAGTAATAGTGCGGATGGGGCAGCCCTTCACGAGGATTTGAATAAACTGGTCAGATGGACAAATAAATGGGGGTATCAGTTTAATGCAGCAAAATGTAAAGTTTTGAAGTTTTGGATACATCGATGGGAGGCTGCATATTCAATTGGAGGAGCTCTACTGGAGGAAGTAGGGGAAACAAGAGATCTAAGGGTGATGATCGATAGAAAACTGAAATTTAGGGAGCATATTGCAAAGGTGGTGAAGGTAACCCAGAGGATTGCTACAATAGTGAGAACACTGACATGCAGAGATAAAAGAGTTATCATTCCATTGTATAAGACTGATCAAATCACACTTAGACTATTGTTCTCAGATTTGGTCCCCAGGATTTGAAGGGAATAAATTAACTGTGGAGAGTCAGATAACAAAAATGGTTTCAGGACTGTGTTAGTTATGAGGATTGTCTGAAGAAATATGGACTGCAGAGTGTGGTGGATAGCAAAAGACGAGGGGATATGATCGAGCATTTTAAAGTGTTGAGAGACAGTTACAGAGTTGGCACTGGGGAGTTCTTTCACTTAGTGGAACAGTGGAAGGAGTGATAACAATGGGCCATCCCTGGAAGTTATGAAAGGAAGCTATGAGCAAGATGGTGAGGCGTGGTTTCTTTAAAATGCTCGATCATATCCCCTCGTCTTCTGCTATGCTATCCACCACACTCTGCAGTCCATATTTCTTCAGACAATCCTCATATGGACATGGCATTCTTCATGATGATTGGTCAGCATGGATTTGTAAAGGTAGGTCCTGTTTCAGTAATTTACTTGCATTGTATGATAAGGTGACGAGTGTGTTAGATAAGGGAGAATCATATACAGTGATATTCTTAGACTTTGCAAAAGCATTTGATAGATTACCACATATAAGTCAGTGTACAAGCTGCAGAGGATGGGAATAGACAGTATATTGGTTAGATGGATCAGAGATTGGCTCTCTGAATGATACCAGCAGGTTGTGTATGATGGAGCAGTGTCTCAAAAAAAGAAGGGTGACCAGTGGTGTACCCCAGGGTTATATTCTTGGGCCCCTGCTGTTTAATTTGTTTGTAAACGATATATCATATGGACTGACTGAGGATCCTCACGTATTATTATTATTATTATTATTATCATCAACATTTGACCTCCATGGAGTCAGAGACTCATTGGTACTCACTATTACATACAATGTTTATCCAACCTCTTCTTAAACTGATTCAATGTGTCCACATCCACAATACACTCAGGCAATGCATTCCACTCACCAACCATCCTCCATGCAAAGAACCTGCTTCTCACTCCTTTGCTCACACCCTCCTTATACAGTTTCCAGCAATGGCTTCTAGTTCTACTCCCCTCTGCTGATATATGATGCAAAGTTGGGAGGAATTATAAGTAGCCCTGCTGATGCTGAATCCCTTCAGGAAGATTTGAATAGAATTTTTACTTGGACAAAAGAGCGGGGTTATAATTTTAATATCAATAAGTGCAAGGTGTTGCATTTTTGGAGTGCAGAAATATAAGGCTGTGTACTATATCAGTGGTACCGTACTGCAGGAAGTGGATGAGATTAGAGATTTGGGAATGATGGTTGACAGTGGACTGAAGTTTAGAGGGAATATTGCTAGTGTTGCAAAGATTGCACATCGTAATGCTGCTATGTCTTTCCTCCTGCTTCTGTTCAATAGGCTCTGCAATTTGCATTCTCTCAATCTATCTGCATACTCCACATTGTAGAGACCAGAAACTTAGAAAATTGTCTCTGAATCATAATCCTTTTGAAAGCCATGCAATCAAATCTGTGCACAGTAATCCATATGCAGTCTGATCAAAGCCAATAAAATCATAACACCCTTACTTCTTATTTCTATATGTCAGTGTTTTCTGCATCATTGTCATAATCTGCTGAGTTGTCCTCACAATTTTTGCAATATGTCTTCAAAATTTCAAGTCCTTATTCACCATCACCCCTCAGATCTTTCATCTCCTCCACCTCCTCCAAGATATCCCCACCGATCCTATACTCTACATACCATCTTTGCTTCCCAAATTTTAAAACCTTTGTTATATTAAATTGACATCCACACTCACCCATTCATCCAGCCTATTCAAGTCCTCTTGCAAGTCTACAACATCTGCTCTACTTCTCATAACTCTCCCCAACTTTGCATCATGTGCAAGCAACTTTATATCAACATTTAAGTCCCTTGCAATGTTGTTGTTGAGTCTGTTGAAGAGCTTCTAGATATGACCATGGGCCTGTAGAACTACTATCTGTTGAACTTTGATAAAGTTCAGCTTTTCTATAGGGTTATTGTCAATTTTCTGTAGAGCAGCAGCAATCGCTGGACAAGTATAGATATGGGCAGATGTTAGTTCGATTCCTGGACACAGCTCTTGCATATTTCATAGCTTCTAGTACCATACAGGCTGAATTTTCATGCCTCTAAAATGTTCCATCCTCACTGTGGTAATGATTGTGGTTATTTCTCTATTTTCATTAATTTTGCTGATTTTATGCTTCTTCATGGTAGTTTGTTTTAACAATCTTATTTTTGTGACAGAATTAGCATCAGTAAGTGATAGTGGGCGTAATTTTTGAGTGAGTATCTTGCTTCTAGTCTGTCTGCTCTCTCATTGCCTTCAATATTGACATGGGCTGGTATCCATTGCAGTGTACAGTTCTTATTTTTCAAATTTAAAATTGTTAGATGTTCATGCATTTCTTGTGTGAGTTTTGTTTTTCCATTTTTTAATGCTTCAAGTGCAGATTTGAGTCACTTTAGATAGTTATTCCTTCTGTAATGCTTATTACCAAGTGACGTTTGAAGCTATTTTGCCAGCTGTGGATTTGATTTGCATTTCCTCGCCTCCAGGAAAAATTAATAAAACCCCTTTCTTTTAGGCTTATACGATGATCAGAATACATTTTGGAAAATTATGGAGAAAACTACATGTTTGAGTAAAACTTTAGTTTAATATAAACCAAAATCAACACGATGTTTCGATCTTCATATCAAGGTCATCTTCTGGAGCATATACAGAAAAACAAGCTGCACTACAATCTACATGGTTTGCTAAAGTTACTGACCAACCGTTACAACAGAGGTCAGGCCAATAATTATTGTAACGGTTGGTCAGTAACTTTAGCAAACTATGTAGATTGTACAGCTTGTTTCTCTGTATATATGCTCCAGAAGATGACCTTGATATGAAGGTTGAAATGTCGAGTGTTGATTTTGGTTTATATTAAACTAAAGTTTTACTCAAACAGTAGTTGTCTCCATAATTTTCCAAAATGTAATAAAACCCCTGCTCCTCCTTGGTTGAGTGCTTCATCAGATGATCCATCAGTGTAGGTAATAACATGGTTTAGATTATTTAAGTGATGTGTAGTGTCAAGTCCTTTTCTTTTATTTTCATGCTGTGAATCCTTTTTTTTTGAACATGGTTCTAGAAAAACCCAGAAACTTAGGTTTTTTCATCCCAAATACGGACAAATCAGTCTTCAGAACCCACGCAATTTACAGACAAAAATACTAGTGGTTGTGATGGTGGGCAATGGATGGCATTGATGCAGATGATAATAGTAGATGTTCGGTGTAGTTGATGGAGGGAGTGGTGGAGATGGAGAGTTGTAGAGTGGGCGTTCTCCCTCGATGAATCCTCGAACCTCTTGGAGGCGCCATGAAATAAATAAATAAATTAATTAATTAAACATCGTGTTTTTTGGTGGTATAGTGGAAAAGAATGGCTCTTTGCTTATTTCGATAGACAAGTGCTCTAAGTTGATCTGTTTTCTAATTTCATGATCATATTATAAAGTAGATGCCCTTTCCAATGTCATTTACATACAAATTTACATACAATGGTACAAAACAGACCACTGGGGAAACACTACTAGTGACTTTCCTCTTCTGCGATACTGCTTCCCCATACACAACTCCTGATATTGGAAGTTTTTTTTTTTTTACTCCTGATACTTATCACCCAATCCAATGCACTAATCTACCATCCAACCTCATCTGTTCCAATTTAATTACTAGCTTGTCATGTGGCAACTTACTGAAGGCCTTTGCAAAATTAAAATATACTTGTACTACCGTATATGATGCATATACATGGATAGTAAACCCATGGATGGTAAAGTGCAGGAAAAACCTTTTATAATAAGAATATGCAGAATTGGTTAAAATGAAACAAGAGATGAAATGGATGTGGAGTGAATTAAGACAATTTGAGATATGTATGGAAGAGTGAAAATGATGGAAATAAATGATGCTAGTATGAAAAGGGTAACGAAAGACCTGAGAGTGACATTGTATGGCGATTCAATTATTAGAGGTGTAGTAAACAAGGAGATGCACAAGGTTTGTTTTCCTAGAGGTAAAATTAATAGAATGATTGAGTCATTGGATATGAGGAGCAAGTAAGCAAAAGAGTTGGTAGCAGTAACAGGGACAAATGACTTGACTGGGAACAAGGAAAACATAAGATTGGATATCAGGAGGTAATAGGAAAGGCAGTTGGTAGGCAGATTGGGAATAATATATTAGCAGAAATGAGTTGGGAGAAAGGAATGCAGTTTGTTAATGTGTGGAATGAATTTGAAGGAGGAATTGAACTGTATAAGAGTGATGGAATGCATTTGATTGGTTTTGGTGTGAGTCATTTGGAGCGACTGCTGCTGGAAGGAAGAGTAATGAGTGTAGAGAATAAATCTCAGCAAGTAAGAAGCCATGCGAAAGAGAAGGAGAGTAAGGAAGGAGAGATTGAAGTGATGCTTATGAATGAAGATGAGATTGAGAACAAGTGTGCAAGACAAACAGGAAAATGGGAAGACTCAGGGGAACACAGCGTAAGAAAGGCTGATGCTCCAAGAAGATGTGAATGCATGTGTACATAAAAGAGAAGGGAATGACTTGACAGCTAAATTTATGTACACTTAATCGTACAAATACAACATTTATTTTACAAATGATATTCTATCTTTTTCAGTTTAGCTACTTGAATATAAATTCTACCCTACGGTTCTTCTTTATGAACTGGTTAATAACATCATCATAAAAAGTTGGCTGTAACTTAATTTTCCCAAGCAACATGCACACTTGTAAAGGCTGGCTGAAGCTCACTGGCTAGAACTACCTTGACTGCATATGGGCTTATGTTTAAGACGATGTGAAGGATGCAGATATGGTACAGCCATATCTGCTCCCCTGCAGCACTGTGATATGGAAATCACAGTGCTGCAGCAAGGACTTGGAAGCTCCTACAACCGAGCAAGCCAAGGTAACTTTGACTAGACAAGCAAGCATTGGCCTTCGATACACAACGCAAAGCTCAATTATTGCCGCGCAAGCTTAAGACGTCTTCTGTCTACAAAAATAGAAGCCTAAATGGAATGCATTTATTAACAAATAAATATTACTTCTTTCTCAATTAATGAGCTTGCGCAAGCAAGCATAGCAAGCATGGAGAATTCGCCATTGCTACTTATATGTACAAATCCAATATATATGCACAGTACAATTGAAGTACTGTATTGTGCCCAGTACTTCAATTGCACTGGGAACTGTATATTCTGATATACATGCAATGGAGGAAAAGTATGGAAGTAGTGCCTATACCTGCCACTCATTTTCAGTTAATAATTTCTCATGGTTTTCTGGAATTTTTATAATTCCTTTAAGCCATAATTTATTACAACTTAAATGAGTAACAAATATATAGAATATGATATTAAATACAAGACTTTTATATCTTATACATTTTTTATCTTTAAATTCATTAAATCAAGGGTATACTGTACTATGGGTTTAGAATAAACAAAGAGTGGCCTAATTATATAATTTTCTAAGATTTGAATGCTTTTGTGCATGAGGTGTTGAAATAGTAATATTTGACAGGAAAAGAGAATTCCAATTATGGCAAGAAGCTCTCTCTCTTGGGGATTAGTCCAAAGGAACTGTCTCCAAGATGGCATCTTGCATAAATTTTTAGTTTTGTCTTGTCAGCATTGGCAGTTTACAGACTTTGCTGATTTTCAAAAATAAAATAAAATAAAATAAATAATGTATAGTGAATCATTATCCCTCAAAGTGACCAATATATCATCTACATATGCTAATATTTTATTTTGAGAGGATTATTATTCCTCACACAGCATATGAATTGTCAACTTCCTGTAAAAAAAAGGTTCTTCTTGAACCAACATTTTAAAGTGCGAGGTACTTAGAGAATAGCACTGCTTGGCTCTTTTTTAGGATTTTGATTGGGTCTGAAACCCATTGTTAGGCAGTAGGTAGTCCGATTGGCATAGATTTATTTGATGATATATATAGCAGCCTTTTGCCTATCCTCATTTGAGTGACTATCCATCTCCGTTCTACTCAATTTCAACAGTGATTTATCATGCATTTTACAAATCAGTAAAATTCAGATAAATCATAGTATAAGCATTCTCCTCCGTTTACAATCCATCCTGCTCGCCTGAAAGATTTCCATTGTCATCAATCTCAGTATGTATTCTGCTGCTAACCATCCTCTCTGATACCTTCACCACTATACTTGATATATATATATACAATGGCCCATAGTTTGACAATACTGAGTTTCATTATTATTTATGCAGTGACACTATATTTCCTTCTTTCCACTCTTCTGGGATTGATCTTGTTGCCAGATTTGATTGAAAAACTAAGTCAAGGTACTACCAGCACTTTTACACATTCCTGTACTATATATAGTGATATCCCATCCAGTCCCACATCCTTATTAACATCAAGGTAACTTAATATTTTAAACACTTCCCATTCTTGAACCTATACTCCTTCCTACTGCTATTTAACATGATTCTTAATTCCTCTAAATGAAATACACTAACAAAATACTCATTGAACATTTCCACTATACCTCAGCCAATCTCTTTTCATATACAGTTTCTCTTTCCTCACCACACTCATCACCTTCCTAGCCTCACCTTATACACCACATGCTGCTAAGGGGTACGATGTTCTTTATATCTCCATCATAATGTCCTCTTTCTCAGAAGTTTATGCATAAATTCATGATTCATCCATTTTACTTCTACTTTATTTACCCTCCAATTCTTAGAAACACAATCTGACATTTCCATATGTGGCTGATTCCTGACCAAGTCCCAGGCACTGTTCTTTCTCCCATTTGACTGATTAAGTCACTGAAAATCATCATTCGGTTTCCTTAATTTATCACAGTCCCCTATTCTGTAATCCCACACATTTTTTTGTCCTGTGAAGGTTATACCTTTCTAGCTACTCCTCATGCAAAAACCACATGATTGCACTTCTTAATTGCCATGGTGACCTCCTCTAATATCACTGTATGCCATCATATTATTAAGTATTACACTCAAGTCGCACATGTTGCTTCTAGTATATGCTGCATAAGATATTATTATTATTATTATTCCGGACACCTCCAAGGAGTCCGAAGGAGTCTGAATATATAAATTATATATTCAGTTTAATCTTTTATCCAAGTGTAAGCAAACAAAGTTTGCACCTGAAGTATCTTCAGGACTGGGACAACTTGTGGCAAAGGTGGACTAAGTTCTCATCGCTTTCCTTAGTATCCTATAATGCAAAGCACATCTCCTTGTGGACATGTATAATGCTATGTGTTATGGGAAGGATCACAACCCAGACCAGTTTCGACCTTTATTGAGGTCTCTTCAGTGGGAGCCAGACCCAGAAGTGATACCAAGGTTGAAGCAATGCAGAACTCATATTTCCATATGCCAGCTGCCAGAAGGTGTCACACCTTATTATTAAATTACTCTGGATTAGAGAAAGATGTTGGAAGTTTTTTCCCCTTGATTAGACTATAAATTATATATTTAGTTTAATCCTTTATCCAAGTGTAAGCAAACTTTGTTTGCTTACACTTCTGCATTGCTTCAACCTTGGTATCAAGGTTGAAGCAATGTTTCTGTTTATGTTTACTTAGCAAACATAAACAGAAACATCTTCCTACTCAGTTTCCAGGAGTGTACAAGATTTTGTGTGATTGTGGAAAGCATTACTATGGGCAGACTGCCAAATCCATCCTTCTACGTTTGGGTGAACACCGTAGAGATATCTCCTATAACAGGACTAGAGCTAGTGCTCTCTCTAGCCACGTTCTCTTTTCAGCTAACTCAGACGAAGGCCGCAAATACATTGTAAACTGAACTCAAACTTCTAACATCCATGTGTGCTACGATGAACTTGAAAGAAAGATTGTCGAATCCAGGGAAATTTCTCTAGATTCCTCTCATATCAACAACAGCTTGAGTTACAATCTCTGTGATGCTCACGTTGCTTCTGTTCAGTACTGGCGCACTCGCGACAGCGCGTAGTATACGTTTATTTGGAACTCATACACTCACATTTGTTTTTCAAACACGCTACTGTTTTTTTATACTTGTTCTGTTATTACAATTTTAAGTCTCTGTAATTTTTTTGTATATTTCTTTGATTTTGATCCCTGAGGATGTTGATCTATTCAATGAAACTAGTAAACTAGTAGTATCTTTTTAAATATATCTTGTCATCTTTTTATCTCTCGGTAACAGTCATTAAAGCTTTATCATATATATATATATATATATATATATATGTGTGTGTGTGTGTGTGTGTATGTATATACACTATAACAAAGTGAAGAAACTTCCAATGACAATGAGATGATTACTTTGGTAGTGGCCAGCCATATCAGGGCTTCTGTGAGGAAGGGATATGTGTGGAACTATAAAGCTGATGATTACGATAAGCTCAGGAGATAGCATGCAGCTATATCATGAAATAAGAATTGGATGGAAAGGAGTTCAATGGTCTGTTCAGAACTTGTCTGGCAGAGGCAACATCTGAATGCATTTTCATGGTCAGGAGGTCAAATAAGGTAGGTGTGAAATGGATGAATGAAGATGTGAAACATGCAGTTTGAAAGAAGGAATTATGGAGGCAGCACAAGATGAGTGGCAATAGTCAGTTGTGTGAAGAGTACAAAGAGAAAGTAAGAAAGGTAACTCGATTAGTAAGGTTACAAAAGTGTAACATGAGCAGCATTTAGCTTATGAAACTAAGAGAAACAAATCTTAGAGAGTTTTTTCAATATATGGCAGTAGAAGAAAGAATGATACTGGTTGGAGAATATGATAGAATGATAACCACTAAGGCAGTGTTTCTCAACCTTGTTTCATGTGTGCCCCATTTTTTTAATATTATTTTTTGCAGTGCCCCCCCCCCTCCCCCGCTTGCAATTCTTGTGTTGAGACACTGACAAAACCCATAAAAATTAGCAAAACAAAAAAAAACTAGGAATTAATTAAAAATTTTTAATATTCATACAAATTTAAATATGTCGTAAAATCTTTCTAAAATTCTATAGATCTGGCATCACTGCATGGACCATTGAATCGTATCTGTCTTTCAAAAACATTCACGAGTTCATCACGGGAAGTCTCGAATGTTCTGGAAATGTAGAAAGGTTCCTGCGAGTATAAATAAGGCTTGAAATGGCAACACAGCAATAACACTGACAGTGACCAACAGTGAGAAGTCGATGGTCGGCATTATTTTACTCCTATTCGCAACGACTGTGATACACAGTATAAAAACAATCTTTTCTAGTGTAGAAAAATGGATAAATTTTTAATTGGATGGAAGCAGGCATCTGATGACTGTGGAGCATATGTCAACAAATTCAGGTTCACAGAATATCACTCTAAAAGTAAAATCAAGAAAGTATGCAGCAAAATATTTAGATTTCGGTTTTACAAAGACTGAAGTTTCGTTTTCGTTTTACAGACCACTGTGTGTTATTTGTATGAAAATTTGTGGCTGATAGCATGAAACCAAATAAGCTTAATACATATGGAAACACTTCATAAGAAGTATGTTAACAAACCTCAAGAGGTCTTTGCTGCCAAACTGAAATGTTTTGAAAAGCAAAAAAAAAAAAATCTAGCATTAAAAAAACTTTGTCTGTAAATGAAAAAGCTTTATTAGCTTCTTACAAAGTTGCATATAAAATAGCTAGATGTAAAAAGCCTCACACTACCAGAGAAGACCTAATTCTGCCAGCTGCATTTGATGTTGTGGAAACTATGCTTGGAGAAAGTTTTACTCAACAACTACAGTGCACATACCTCTATGAAATGATACTGGTTTTTTGCTTGGCGAATTGGTGATATATGTGAAGATATGCATCAACAATGTGGTGGGTCAAGCGCTACGAACGTGTTTTGAAGAGCTCCTGATTCAGATAAGTTTTACTAGGAATAATTAAGTATATATGCGTAACTGTTTAAGTAAGAGTGTAAACGTTGTACGCTACCGATATTATTATTATTATTAGTGTGGGGTTTTTTTTTCTTGCTTAAACTAAATATGAAAACGTTAATATTAGACCTAGTAACCTGCAGAGAAAAAAAAAAAAAAATGGCGGCGGCATTATCATTCCAGGATTTTAATTTGGATTTCAGTCGGTTCGTTAAGTGTGAGGTCTGTTATATGTATTCCTTCGACTACATAAATGATTTGTGGATGTTTAGTGCGGATGGAAGAAGGGTGTGAGCGAAATGTGACCTGAACGAGGAATTGATGAATGCGAATATGAAGTTGATGACAGAAAGTGCTAGTACTGATTGTGTCGCGAGTGCACGTTTGAAAGAGGATGGCGAGAAAGACAGGCGAAAAAATGTTAAAAAATCAGGAAAAAAGAAAAAGAGCGATTTGAGAACCGTAACGGATGTTAAAAGGGACGAAAGTGAGGCGGAAAGAAACGAAATTGAGAGAACGAATGAAAGTAGAAATGGCGTGGTGCAGAAATCGCAAGTAAAAAAAATCGAAAGAATGAATGATAGTGAAAAAAGAATGACTGGTGGCGAAAGTTGGACGCATGTTGGAACGAAAGTACTGAACCAAAGAAAGATGAATGACAGTAAAAGTGAGAAGAATTATAGCGAAAGTTGGACACATGTTAGTCCGAAAGTACGGAAACAAAGAAAGATATGTGAGAGTGAAAGTGAGAAGAATGATAGTGAAAGTTGAACGTATGTTGGACCGAAAGTACGGAAACAAAGAAGGATGAATGAGAGGGAAAGTGAGAAGAGTGGGTCGAGAGTTAGAAAGTTAGAAAGATTTAATGATAGTGTGAATGTGTCGCGAGGTTCAGAATTGAATTGGATTGGATGAAGCAAGAAATGAAATGGATGCGGAATGAAGTTAAGAGAATTCAGGTCAAAACTATTAAAATAAATCATGATGGCATGAAAGAGATAACAAAAGATGAGCGAGTGGCATTGTATGGCGACTCCATTATTAAAGGTGTGCTAGACGATAAAATGAACAAGGTATGTTTTCCAGGTGGTAAAATGAGTAGAGTGATTGAGGCATTGAATATGAGGTGGGAACGAGCAAAAGAGTTAATTGTATTAATTGGTACGAATGATTTGAGAAAGAACAAAGAGCATGTCAAAATGAATGTCAGGAGATTGCTTGGAAAGATAAAGGAGAATAGAGTGACAGGAAGGGTGGTCAGTGTGTTGCCTAGGTATGATTGTGGTGAAATGAGGCGGAGAGCAAGGATTATGAATGATATTCTGGCTGAAATGTGTGAGGAGATGGGAGTACAGTTTGTTAATGTGTGGAATGAGTTTGAGGGACGAAGTGAGCTGTATGGGAGCGATGGACTGCATTTGAGTGGTTATGGTGTGAGTCGTTTGGAGAAACTGCTGCTGGAAGGTAGAGAAGTGAATAGAGAGAATGAATCAGATCGAGAGGGGAGTGATGTGGAAGAGCAGGAGAGTAAGACAGGAGAGATTGAAGGAGTGGAAATGAATGTGGAAGTGAATGGTATGAGTATAGAAAATGAGAGAATGGGTGTGAAAGAGGAGCAGGGAAACGGCGAGGCTCAGGGTGGACAGGGATACACAGTGTGAGAAAGGTGGATGCTCCAAGAGGAGGTGAGAGAATGTGTAGGCAGGAAAGTAATGGGATGATCAGGGATCAAAAGGAAACAGATGGAATTGCAAAGGGTTCTAAAATGAAGAAGCAGAAAGGGAAATGGCCCCAGTCCAGCATGGAGAGATCACATCGAGTGAGTGGTATCACTGGAAATAGCTGTAGATCCAGAAATGAGTTGTTGTGTTTGTATACCAATGCTAGAAGTATAAGAAACAAGGCGGATGAAATGGTTGCACTAATTGCGTCTGTGCACCCAGAGATTGTCGGAATAAGCGAGACATGGTTAGATGAGGATGACATCCTGACAGGAATAGAGATGGAAAGGTATGATGTGTTTCGTGAGGATAGAAGGGGTAAAAAGGGAGGGGGAGTGCTATTGATGATAGAGAAAGAGTTATGTCCATACAAGGTAGAGATGCAAGAGGGAAATGGGGCCAGTGGTTTTAAGGCAGTATGGTGTGAGATAGAGGTGAATAGAATCAAATACTTGGTGGGATGTTGTTATAGACCTGGTAATGTGGATGGTGGTGATAGTGAAATGTATAGTCAAATAAGCCAAGCAAATAAGAAAAGGGTGATCATTATGGGTGATTTTAATTATGGCAATATAGACTGGAATGATGAGATAGCAACTGGAAGTAAAGAAAATTAGTTTCTTGAGTTTTTGAGGGATAACTACCTCAGACAGTATGTAACAGAGGGCACACAAGGATTAAGGGTCTTGGATTTGGTCATCTCATCGGAGGATGTAATTATCAATGAGGTATCAAATCATCCACCAATTGGTGAAAGTGACCATGAGGTGATTACTTGGGTGGTTCCCAACAGTGCAAGGACCCCTGTGAAAAAAGGGTATATGTAGAACTACAAGGGGGGGTGATTATGAAGAGCTCAGGAGACAGCTTGCAGGTGTAGCATGGAATGAGGAGTTATCTGGAAAAGAGATCAATGCAGCTTGGGGGATTTCCAAAAAATATTTAGTGGATGAAATATCTAAATGTATACCACGGGTGAGAAGGTTAAATAAGTTAGGTGTGAGATGGATGAATAAAGAGATTAAGCATGCAATACAGAGAAAAAGGGCATTGTGGAGGCAGCATAAGAGAAGTGGAAGTAACCAATTTCATGAGTTCTACAAAGACCAGGCAAGGAGAGTGACTTGGTTGGTGAGAGTAGCTAAAAAGAGGTATGAACAGCAGTTAGCTAATGAAGCTAAAAAGAATCCTAGGGAGTTCTTTCGATATGCAGCCAGCAAAGGAAAGAATGATTATGGAAGGATGACATTGATTGGAGGAAATGGTATAAAGACAGTTGTTGCAGAATGTGTGGTGGAGATACTTAATGAGCAGTTCATAAAGATCTTTCAATCTTGTGAATGTGACTTCATGGAGAGATTAAGAGCAGTTGATGATGGGGAGGAGAGACTGACAGTAAGTGAGAAAGAGGTATTTGGGGAGTTGAGTAAACTAGATGTAATTAAGGCTGTGGGACTTGATAATATATCACCGCGTATTCTGAAGGAATGTGCCAGAGAGTTGACACCTGCCTTGACATATTTTTTTAATACGAGTCTTGCACTTGGTCAAGTCCCTAAAGAGTGGAAGGAGGGCAAGATTGTGCCACTTCATAAAGGAGGTGATCGAACTCAAGCATCAAACTATAGGCCTATCTGTGTGTCAGGTGTTGTGGTTAAGTTGTTGGAGAAGCTTGTGAGAACTAGGATCCAGAGTTGGGTTGACAACAATGGTATAATCTTTGATGGACAGCATGGATTTGCTAAAGGGAGGTCGTGTTTTAGTAATCTACTTACTTATTACAATAAAGTGACTGCTTCCTTGGACAGAGGAGAAGGATACACAGTAATATACTTGGATTTTGCAAAAGCTTTTGATAGAGTACCTCATGATAAGTTGACAGTCAAACTAGAGCAGATGGGGTTGGATATTAGATTAGTGCATTGGATTGGAGACTGGCAATCTGATAGGTATCAACAAGTTGTGTATGGGGGTGCAATATCCAGGAAAAGGAAAGTCACTAGTGGAGTGCCTCAGGGATCTGTTTTAGGGCCATTACTATTTAACTTGTATATTAATGATATTGGCGAAGATTTGGATGGAGATATTCAGTTGTTTGCAGATGATGCAAAGTTGGGACGAACCATAAAGAGTAGTGAAGATGTTGTGGCCTTGCAAGAAGAATTGAATAAATTGAGTGATTGGGCACAGAAATGGGGATGTGAGTTCAATGTTGCAAAATGTAAGGTTTTAAAATTTGGAAAACAAAGATGGGATGCAGAATTTATGCTTGGTGAGAATATATTGTTGGAAGTAGAGGAAATAAGAGATCTGGGAGTGATAGTGGATAAGGATCTAAAATTTAGGGGACACATCGCCAGAATTTTGAAGACAACACAAAGACTTCTGGGAATGATGAGGAAGACACTGACGTGTAGAAGTAGGGAGATTCTTGTTCCATTGTATAAGGCCTTGATTAGGCCACACATGGACTATTGTGCTCAGATTTGGTCACCTGGTTTTCAGAAGGATGAAGAGATGTTGGAGAGGATCCAGAAGCGACTCTCTAAGGTTGTTTCTGACCTCTGGAATGTTGAGTATGAGGAAAGATTAAGAAGATGCAATTTGCAGAGTTTGATGGACAGGAGGAAGAGGGGAGATATGATAGAGACCTACAAGTTGGTAAGGGGTTGTTATAGGATCAATGGTGGAGAAGTTCTACAGAGAATAGTGGGAGATCAGGGGAGAACCAGAGGTCATCCCTGGAAACTGTATAAAGAGGGTGTGAGTAGGGGAGTGAGAGGCAGGTTTTTTCGTGCAGAGTTGTGAATGATTGGAATGCCTTGCCTGAGAGTGTGGTGTCTGCAAGGAGTTTGAATGTGTTTAAGACCCGGTATGATGAGATGTGTGTGAGATGAAAGGACCTCCTAGATGAGTCTTTGACTCCACGAGGTCTTGTTTTAATAATAATAATAATAATAATAATAACAACTTTTGTCAAAACTTTGTGACCAATTATTCTCAATTCAGCTTAATGAGGCAGTAACTCTTCAACTTTGTTTACAAAAAAGTTGAAGAGTTACTGTTTTGTAAACCAATAGAAAGAAGAGCCACAGCACCTGAATTGTTCAAAATACTGGACGATTTTATATGAAAGGCAAACATACAATGGAAAAATTGTGTTGGCATTTGCACTGATGGTGCTCGAGTTATATCTGGAAGGTTTAAAAGTTTACAAGCCCTTGTGAGGGAAAAATCCCCACAATGTATTTGGACACATTGTATGATTCATAGAGAAGCTCTTGCTGCAAAGGAAATGAGTCCTGGTATATACATTGTGTTAACAACAATTATAACCATGATGAATTATATAAAAATCAGACCCTTAAAATCAAGACTGTTTTCTGAACTTTGCAAAGACATGGCTGGAGTAGAACACTCAGCATTACTATTTTACTGCAAGACAAGATGGATCACAGGTAAAATGTTTATAATGTGTTTATGAATTAAGAGATGCAATAGCAATCTTCTTGGAAGAGGAAAATCATGAAGAAGCAGAGAAGTTTAGAGACCACTTGCTTGTGATGAAATTGAGCTACTTGGTGGACATATTCGATAAACTAAATATATTAAACCTGCAACTCCTCCAAGGAAAAAATACACATATCTTAGAGATGAGTAACAAAGTTAATGCTTTTTGTAAAAAACTAGGGTTATTATTATTATTATTATTATTCGACACCTCCGGGGAGTCCAAAGACTCATCGAGGGAGAGCACCTCTCTCGATGTGGGAGTTATGGAACAAAAAGGTAAAGCAACAAAAATTAGAAATGTTTGCAAATGTGGATGAATTTATCAACACCTACAAGGCAGAAGAGCAAGACATCAAAGTTTTATTTGCAACCATTGAAAATCATTTAACAATGTTGATGAAGAATTTTAGAAACTATTTTATAACCGACAACAACATAATGGCAATGTATGAGTGGGTTAGAAAACCATTTCAAATTACCCCTTAAAGGCTTTTCAATTGAAGAAGAGGAGCAATTTATAGACTTCATGTCAAGCGGCAAAATCTAAAGACAATGTGCATCTAAATCACTGTTTGAATTTTGAGCCGGTTTTGATGATGAATTTTTTGCACTAAAGCCAAGAGCTTTTCATGCACTTTTGCCATTTCCAACATCTTATCTTGGTGAAATCGGGTTTTCTGTAGTGGCTGCTTTAAAAACAAAATACAGATCTCATCTATTTCCAATATATCACCATCATACGAAAAGCTTTGTTCCACAACACAGGCCCAAGGAAGCCATTAATTTTTAGATTCATTGTTATTGTTTAGTTTTAAATAGTTGCTCGTTATATTTTGCAATACTGATATGTTCCTGTAAGCATAATTAGTTTATTCAATACAGTGGATTTTATCATTTTATTTTCAGAGTGTATTTTATGGTTTTGTTTTTTATAATGTGTTTGTGTCAATAAATAGTTTCATAAAATCCTTTTGTTTCAATAAAATAGTTTTTCAGTTATTCCTTTGATTTCCACTTTCTTTGCACCCCCCCCCCCCAAAGGGGCGCATGCCCCATAGGCTGATAATCACTGCACTAAGGATTTTATATTAAATTTAATATAAAATCCTTAATTTAATATTAAGGATTTTATAATAAAATAACATCGTGCAGAACTTGTGAGGGAGGCGGAGCCACAGATGGTGAGTGAGCAGGAGGTATAATGAAGAAATGAGTAAACTTGATGTGGCTAAAGCTATAGGACTTGAGTATGTCTTAAAGGAATGCAGGGAGTTAACAACAGCTTTATTATTATTATTATTATTCAGGCCTCCATGGAGTCAAAAGACTCACCGTGGGAGATCCTTCCTAAGAAACACAAAGTCTATCAAGACTCATCGAGGGGAGGGCTCTCTAAGAAACACAAAGTCTATCATACCACCCCTTGAACTCATTGACTCTTCTCACCACTCCATCAGGCAATGCATTCCATGGTTCAACCACCCTCCATGCAAAGAAACCACTCCTCACCCTCTTGCTCACAGTTTCCCTTCGTAACTTCCAGGGATGGCCTCCTGTCATCACTCCTTTCCACTGTTCAACCAAGTGAAAGAACTCCCCAGTGTCAACCCTGTAACCACCTCTCAACAGTTTAAAAGTCTCAATCATATCACCTCTCATATCCCTGTTCTTGCCATCAAGCCTACTACGGACACAGACAGGAAGAACTGTGGACATCCGCCTCAGTGAACACAAAAAATATATCCAACATTTTCCCTATGGCAAGTCGGGTCTGGAAGACCATACTTTGGATCCAATTGATACCTGTACACAGGATCAATTGGAAAGAAACAAAAGTAATGCACAGAAGCTTCTACAAGTCAGAGAGGTTGTTCTTGGAATCAACAGAAGCCTTAAACATGCTCCAAATCTTAACAATTATGGCTGTATAATTCTACCAAAGATTTGGGAGACAGTCATCCTAAGACCAAATTAATATTTATTACTTTTATTTTATTTTATTTATTTTTTATTTTATTTTATTTTTTTTTCAAACTTTCTAAGAGTATCATTTGGACTACTATTTCAAAACTTTGAACTTTTTTTTTTTTAACCTAGATGGCACCATATTAGGACTTGTGTTGCAAGCTGCAATTACTTATACTAGCCCCACTGTTACACCGGATTGTGGTTGTCTTACATTTGTAACAAACTTTGTGTTGTGTGCTCTGAAGATGCTGGATATAATACCAGCAAAATGTTAGCTTTTAAGTTCATAAATAGTTATTTTCTTATCCATCTGTGTTCATATCATACCGTGAAATATATTACAACATATCACCTCTCCTTCTTCTATCCACCAAACTCTGCAGTCCACATTCCATCAGCCGATCCTCATAACTATCATTGTACAGTCATGAAACGATCTTTGTTATTCGCCTTTATACCCTTTCCACAGTTAATTTATCACCTTCAAATCCTGGGGACCAAATCTCAGAACAATGGTCCAAGTGTGGTCTGATCAGGGTCTTATACAATGGAATGATAACTGTTTTATCTCTGCAAGTCAGTGTCCTTCTCATTATTGCAGCAATCCTCTGTGTTACCTTCACCACCTTTGCAATATGCCCCCTAAACTTCAGGTTTCTATCAACCATCAATACCAGATCTCTTGTCTCCCCTACTTCCTCCACTATAACTCCTCCCATAGAGTATGTAGTGTCCCATCGATGTTTCCCAAACCTCAAGACCTTACATTTTGCTGCATTAAACTGAGACTCCCATTCGTTTGACCATCTATCTAGCTTATTCAAATCCTCTTGTAGGACTGCCGCATCTGCACTATTACTAGTAATCCTTCCCAGCTTTGCATCATCTGCAAACAACTGAACATCCCCCTGCAATCCACTGACAATCTCATTGGTATAAAGGTTAAACAATATAGGTCCCAGTACCGAGCCCTGTGGGACCCCACTTGTAACCCTCTGCTTTCCTGAAACTGCTCCACCATACACAACTCTCTGATACCTATCGGACAGCCTATCCTGAATCCAGTTGACCAATCTCACATCCAGACCCATGTGCTGCAACTTAAATATCAGCTTATCGTGTGGCACCCTGTCAAATGACTTCGCTAAGTCTAAGAAAAAGGCAGTATATGCCTTTCCCTCACTTAATGCTCTTGTAACTTTATCATAAAAGGCTAGCATATTGCTAAAACAAGAGCGCCCCTTCACAGATAACATTACCCTCATCTGCCCAATGCTGTACACGGTCCTTCACTACTTTCTCCAAGATCTTACTAACTACTGATGACACACAAACTGGCCTATAATTAGACACTTTCAATCTGCTACCACCCTTATGCAATGGCACTATCTCACCTTCCTTCCATTCCATGGGCGCCTTTCCTGCAGCCAGACTTTCATTGAAAAGCCAGGTCAAAGGCATTGTCAGTTCCCTAGCACATTCTCTCAAAACTCATGGTGAAATACCATCCAGTCCCACAGCTTTACTGACTTCCAGAGTACTCAGTATTTGAAACATACTCTCCTCCTCCTGTACCTCTAAACCTCGAACCTGTCCTATCCCTCTAGCATTAAAACTGACTCCTCCAGGATGAAATACTCCAATAAAGTGGTCATTGAACAATTCTACTATGTCCTCTGCATCAGTCACTCTATTCCCATTTTTATTCCACAATATCATTCTTCCGCAGTCATTTCTCCTCCTACTGGCCACATAGCTAAAAAATTCCCTAGGATTTTCTTTGAATCTTAGGGCTAATCTCCTCTCATATTCCAGTTTCATCTTCCTTACCATACTAGTCACTCTTCTGGCCTGTGTCTTATAGTCTTCATCTCTTCACCTGTCTCCTTATATCTCTTCCACAGCCTCTTTTTCGCACGCAATTCCTGTTTAATATTCTTTGTCATCCACTTTACTCCAAATTGGTCCTCTTGTTCACTCATGGTATACAACTTACCATTGCTGCTAACAAATATTCTTTCATAATTTCTCACGCACTAATGATATCCCAGCCTTCCAATTCCTCCCTCCATGAAACTTCCCCAAGTTGACGTCTTAGACTATTATAATCTCCTGCCTTATAATTCCACATATGTTCCCGTCTCTTTGATACTCCAGCATGTCTATTCATTTTCCAAGTCAAAACCATATGGTCACTCTCTCCAACTGGTAGGAGAGATGTCATCTCAGTTATTATCAACTCCTCTGATGCTATAACCAAATCCAAAACTCTTGAATCTCTTGTTCCCCCTATTACATGTTGCCTAAGACATTTGTCCCTCAAGAATTCTAGAAATTCCATTCCCTTATTGCTATATGTATCTTCCTCTCCCCAGTTTATACTACTGTAGTTAAAATCACCCATAACAATCATTCTTCTTGCACTTGCCAAACTTAACTGTCTAAACATTTCCTGGTCCCCACCCTCTGTGCTCCCAGGTTTATAGCAACATCCCACTAAATATCCCGTCGTGCCCCCCTCTACCTCACACCATATGATTTCAAAATCATTAGTGTCACTGCTTTCCAAAGTCTCCACTCTTAAAGGACATAGGTTGTCACTTATCACAAGCAGTACTCCACCACCATGCTTTCCCTTCCTATCGTGCCGAAAAATGCTGTACCCAGCGACTTCTATTCCTGTTATTATATCCTCTTCTGTCAACCTCGTCTCAGTGATTCCAATAATTTTTGGCCAGGCTGATGCTATCTCCGCCACCAATTCCTGTCCCTTTTCTTTAACATGAATCTCAGATATGCCCTCTTTCCAAAGGAGTGGAAAGAGGACAAAATAGTTCTGCTTCATAAAGAGAGTGAAGAATAAGGCTTCAACTTATAGACCAATTTGTTTATCTGCAATTGTGTTTGTCTGTTAGAGAAGCTAGTGAAGACTAGGATTCAGAATAGAAATGATACAAAGGATGGGTTTTCTAAACAAAAAATGTGTTTCAGAAATATACTTACTTATTATAACAAGGACAAATGCACTGACTAAGGGGAATGCATGCAGTCATATATTTGGATTCTGTGAAATCATTTGATAGATTGCAAAAATAGAGAAGCTTTCAATTAAAATGGAACAGATGGAGTTGAATAGTAGATTACTGTACTGGATTGGAGATTGGCAGTCTGACAGGTATCAGCAAGTTGTATGGGGGAGCAATATCCCAGAAGAAGAAAGTCACTGCAAGTGTGTGTCAAGAGTCTGTTTTGGGGCCATTGCTGTTTAAAATAAATTTAGTTTAAACCTTTATCCAAGCGTGAGCAAACAAAGTTTGCGCCTGAAAATATCTTCAGGACTGAAGTAAGGTAGTACAACACTGGGCAACTTGCAGCAAAGGTGGATCAAGCTCTCAACTCCTGGTCTTGTATCTCCCATAATGCACAGCACATCTCCTTGCAGACATGTATACTGCTGGCAATTAAGGGGGGGGTACTACTCATACCTGTTTCAACCTTTATTGAGATCTTGTCAGTGGGAGCCAGGCCCAGAGTGGAAATACTAAGGCAGAAGCAATAGGAAAGGTCATCCTTACGTATAGGAGTTGCGAAAAGGTGTGCCACCTTATTATTAAATTACTCTGGATTTAGAAAAAGATGTTTAAAGTTTATTTTTCCTTTGGTTAGACTATAATAAATTTAGTTTAATCCTTTATCCAAGTGTGAGCAAACAAAGTTTGCTCCTGAAAAAATCGTCAGGACTGAGGTAAGGTAGTACAATACCGGGCAATCAACCGTTGCTATTTAATTTCTATTTAAAATATTGGGAAGGGCTTGAATAGTGATATATGGTTGTTTGCATATGGTGCAAAGCTGGGAAGAACTACAGGGAGTAGAATAGATGTTGCATCCTTGCAAGTGGACTTGAATTAACTTTGTGAATGGGGTTACCAGTTCAATATAGCAAAGCGTAAGATTTTAAAATTCTGGAAGCAAAGATGGGATTCAGAGTATAAGGTCCGTGGGGATATCTTGGAAGAAGTGGAGAAGATAAGAGATCTGGGAGTAATGGTAGATAAGGACCTGAAATTTTGGGAACATTTTTGCTAAATTTTAAGGGCAGTGGAGAAGATTATGCAAGTGATGCAGATTACAATGACATGCAGAAGTAAGGATGTTATGATTCTATTATATAAGGCTTTGATCAGACTATATATGGATTACTATGTATAGATTTAGTCACCTGGTTTTCAAAAGGATGAAGAAATGTTGGAGAGGGCTCACAGATGATTTGCTAAGGTGGTTTCTTGTCTGTCGAATGTTGACTATGAAGAAAGATTGAGGGAATGAGAATTGCAGAGTCTAGTGGATAGAAGGAGGAGGGGGAACATGATCAAGATATATATAAGTTGGTAATGACTTATTACTAGATTGATATGGATTAGATATTTCATAGAATGAGTGAAGGCAGCAGGAGATTAAGAGGACATCCCTGGAAACTGTATAAGGAGGGTGTAAGCAATAGGGTGAGGAGCAGCCTTTTTTTTTTGCATAGAGAGTGGTGGGTGAAATTCATTACCTGAAAGTGTAGTTGGTGTGGAGACAGTGAATGCATTCAAGTCATGGTATGATGAGCTGTGAGCTATATGTGTGTGTGATGGAGGACTTCCTACAATGAGTCATTTACCTCCATAGAGGTCTGATAATAATAATAATAAAAAGCTATCATAACCGATTATTATTATTTTATTAAAAATTATTTTATTATTTTATTATAATATGATTAAAAATAATAATATATAAAAATATAAAATATAAAATTATAAAATATATAAAATATATTATTTTATTAAAAAATATTATTATTTTATTATTTTGATGCTATCCTGTTTGAATTCCTAGTATACACAAGTTCTAAAAATCCACTAAAAAACAAATATCTTATAAATTTCAAATTTTCATCTGAATAAAAATTAAAATCATTTAATGAATCCTCAGAATTTGGAAAGTGAAATAAAAAAATTCCTCAGCCAGATAAAATGTTTAGCCATACAACGATGAAATGACCTTTCCAATGAATCAAGTATAGGATTCTTATAAGTAATGTTAAAAACATTTTGCAAACTAACCAACTGTATGTATCAAGTGATGGAATACATATGACATTTCGACCAAAGTTTGTTTTGGTTGCAAAAGACTTTCTACAACGTATATATGTGTGTGTGTGTGTGTGTGTGTGTGTGTGTAGAAAGCCTTGATATTTTATTGATATTGATATAAATATCTATTGATATTTTAAAAGAAATGTTTGTGCATTACAGTAAAATATTATATAAATAAAAAATCTAACAAGATACAATAATATAGCTGATAAGAAATAAATTTTCATTATCACAACTTTCAAGCTTCTTATTTGAAGAGCACTAACCTTCAGGAGAAATATCAAGATACCTAACCCAAGAAACAGGCATATCAGAAACAGAGGGAGTAACTTCAGCCTAATGAAAAAATAAATAAATGAAAAAAAGTGGAAATTACCCATATGAAATAATTCTAATATATTAGTGAGAAAAACAAACAAACACAGAAATGCATTACTTCGAGAGATAGATTCCGGTATTGAGACCACATATTTATTAAATACGAACAGGATACATGAAAACCCGACAAGTTTCATAAGTCGTAAGACTTACGTCATTCAGAGGCATTGGTGTATAAAAAAAGTTAAACACAACTAACAAAGATTAAATTCATAGTCCATTAGATGTTTCTAATTGTAACATTGAAAAAATTGAAACATTCATTACTGAATGTTTGTTGGAACATTGTTATTTGTTGTCACATTCTGTGCTTCACGTGTCTTATGTCCGAGATCTGAGGAAGTTAGATTTTTTTATGAGTGCCAACCACACTTGGTGTAATATCAAACCTTGGTTTTTGTTGCACTGTGTAGGAATTCTAAGCATTTTTGCCACTTCCTTGAATTTCCTTGTGAAACAGTTTTTATCAATATATGACATGATCGTTTTCTCCTAAAGTACTTTATGTCCAGTGGAAGTTGTGTGGAAAGCTAGGCCTGATTTATGTTCTCTTCTTTTTTCTACGTCTTTTTTGTTCTGCCATACGAATTTCTCCTGACCTTCCTGTCTGGCCTACGTAATAAATGCCACAAGAACAATAGATTTGATAGACTCCTTTTTATGGGATGGTGCAAAGGTTTCAGTGGATGTAGGCATCTTGATATTTTTTCTAAAGGGAGAAAAGCTACTTTTAAGTTGTACTTGCAGAGCAATGTCACTAATCTGTCTGTGACATTTTTGATGTATTGTAGTGAGAAGTCTTATAACCCATCAGACATTTGCTATACGCAGTGAATTAGCCACTTCGCTACCATCAGACCTTTAGAATAATATCAATATCCTGCCAGCCTGGCTGGCTGAGTGGTTAGCGTATCCGCTCTCCAGCCATAAGGTTGCAGGTTCGAATTCCGCCATGGGCATGGATTTTTGTGTTGCCTGTGGAAATACTAGTGGTGGTGGTTGGCAGTAGATGGCATTGGTGTAGTTGTGGTCAGTTGGTGGATTGAGTGGTTGAGACAGACTTGTAGAGCAGGTGCCCTCCCTCGATGAGTCTTTGGACTCCCTGAAGTCAAATAATAATAATAATAATAATAATAATAATAATAACATTACATACAATAAAGCTACATCGGTTGTCAAACAAAAAGAATATAATTTAATAAGGAAATTCAATTTAATTCAGCAAGAAAAAGAAAAACAACAAAAGCATCTAGATCACTCTAAATTAGCGATTAATCTACCTTCACAAGTCCTGTCAAAAGCAGAAAACAATCTTCTAATGAAAGGCTTCAATTTCACTTTAATGTCACAGCACATTCCAAAAGTAGATATCATTGCACAAATTGAAAAAGGAATCTGCAATTTGCCTAGCGATACAGCAGACCTCATCAGCATACAAAGTTCTGCATTACTATTAAATTTGCAAAATACTACACAAGAACTTATAAAAATCGGAATCTGCAGCACTTAAAAAATTAAAACTTGACGACAACATCATGATAATTAAAGCAGATAAATGGAATGCAATAGTCATCATGAACTCCGAAGATTACACAAGAAAGACGAACACCTTCTTAGAGGACCCCACACCTATTCGCCTATTACCAGAGATACCACATGGTGAGCACATAATAAAACTAATGACTTAATCAAGAAGATACCTAACTGGCCTGAAGAACAAAAAAGAACTCTATCATCAAAACACCCATTAGTCCCAAGAATTTATGGAGCACCAAAAATACATAATACCCCGCTACCCCGTTAAGGCCGATTGTAGATGGAAGAGATTCCCTGACATCAAATCTGGTGAAATATCTGACAAACATGTTAGCACCACATACAGGAAAAACAGATTCATTCATAAAGAACAGTTTACATTTCATCGAGAAGATCAAGGATGTTAATATAGAACCTTCAGACATTTTAGCAAGCTTGGATATAGTCAGCCTCTTCACTAATGTACCGAGAAATGATACAGTGACTCTTCTTGAAAATCTTTTTCCACCAGATGTTATGGAACTATACAAACACTGCATGAATAATACGTTTTTCATATTCCAGGATAGACCCCGGCAGAATATGGCAGAAAAAAATGAAGAAGAAAAAAGAATTAACCTTTTCTGTTTACAGAAAATCGACAACTACAGGAAGATTTCTTAATGCAGCCTCACACCACCACCCCTCACAAAAAATAGGTATAATAAAAACCTTGAGAGACAGAGCATATAAGATATCCAGCATGGAAAAAAAAAAGCAAAACAAGGAATTGCACTATTTAACACAGAATTCACACTTAATGGATTT
The DNA here is from genome assembly GCF_054136105.1 of Typopeltis vanoorti. Taxonomy (NCBI): domain Eukaryota; kingdom Metazoa; phylum Arthropoda; class Arachnida; order Uropygi; family Thelyphonidae; genus Typopeltis; species Typopeltis vanoorti. Next base: position 136,923,463 of record NC_143555.1, read on the forward strand.
TAGTCAAAAACAATCAAGAAAATCCTGAACACAGCTCCCACAACCAATGTAGAAAAACAAGATTTCAAGAACGCAATCTCACTACCATACATCAAAAATGTCACAGATAGATCAGCGACACTGCTCTGCAAGTACAACTTAAAAGTAACTTTTCTCCCTTTGGAAAAAATATCAAGATTCCTACATCCACCGAAACCTTTGCACCATCCCATAAAAAAAACAGGGGTCTATCAAATCTATTGTTTTTGTGGCATTTGCTACATAGGCCAGAAGGGAAGGTCAGGAGAAATCTGTATTGAACATAAAAAAGACTCAGAAAACAGAAGAGAACACAAATCAGGCCTAGCTTTCCACACAACTTCTACTGGACATAAAGTACTTTGGGAACGAATGATCATGTCATATATCGATAAAAACTGTTTCACAAGGAAATTCAAGGAAGCGGCAAAAATGCTTAGAATTCCTACACAGTGCAACAAAAAAACAAAATTTTGATATTACACCAAGTGTGGTTGGCATTCATAAAAAATCTAACTTCCTCAGATCTCGGACATAAGACACGTAAAGCACAGAACGTTACAACAAATAACAATGTTCCAACAAACATTCAGTAATGAATGTTTCAATTTTTTCAATGTTACAGTTTGAAATATCTAATGGACTATGAATTTAATTTTTGTTAGTTGTGTTTAACTTTTTTTATACACCAATTCCCCTGATGATGTAAGTCATACGGCTTACGAAACTTGTTGGGTTTTCACGTATCCTGTTCATATTTAATAAATATGTGGTCTCAATACCGGAATCTATCTCTTGAACTACTGAACCACAGAAACCTTCGCACACAGAAATGCATTACTTTTTAAAATAAATGGTGAGAAACAAAATTATCGAAAATGTCTTGTAATTTTATTATTACTTATGTGCATCTAAGCAATAATTAAATAATTAAATAATTTTATTAAGAATTTGTCAAATACAATGCTGGATACATGAAAGAAAACAAAACATATTATACAAAACACTGTTAACTTGTACTTTTCTCTGGCAGATAACAGGCTGAGAGTAGCCTCTTTAAATCATAATATTCTTTATCAATAAAAAAATACTGTAAAAAAAGTGATTAAGTCTCTAAAATTAAGAAGAGATAACAAGCAGTTGTGGATAGGATATGAGATGCCATCATGTTTATGAAGATTGTTTTTTCTGGGCAGCAGTTAAAGCCATTACTGATAATTATAATCCACTTAGCCTTCTTAATCAATTAGACAGATTAAAAACAATCCATAAGCATGAATATTTTGAATATATTTACATAGAAAATGAATTGGATTTGCATTTGAGTGGTTTTGGTGTGAGTAGCTTGGAGAGACTGCTGCTAGAAGCTAGAGAAGTGAGTGAGTGCAGAGAACAAATCTGTTCAAGTGGGAAGCAATGTGGAAGAGTGTGAGAGTAAGGTAGGAGAGAGAGAGATTGAAGAGGTGATTAAGAATGAAGAAGTGAGCAGCAGGAGTGCAAGACGGACAGGGAAACTGGGAGGTTCAGGGTGGACAGGGGAACACAGCATGAGAAAGATGGATGCTCCAAGAGGATGTGAATGCATGTATAGACAGGAAGGGAATGGGATTACCTGGAATCAAGAGAAAACAGTTGGATTTGAAGAAGGTTTTAAGATGAATAAGGAGAAAGGGAATGGCTTGAGTTGAGCATGGAGAAATCACATAGAATGAATGGTATCAGTGGAACTAGCTATAGATCCAGGAATGAGCTGCTGTGTTTGTATACAAATGCTAGATGTGTAAAAAATAAGGCAAATGTAATAGTTGCATTAATTGAGTCTGTTCACCCAAAAGTTGTTGGAATAAGTGAGACATGATTGCATGAGGATGACATTCTGATAGGAACAGAGATGAAAGGGTATCATGTGTTTTGTGAGGATTGAAAGGGTAAAAAGGAAAGGAGAGTGCTATTGATGATAGAGAAAGAGTTATGTCCATGCAAAGTAGTAGAGATGCAAGAGGGAAATAGTGCCAATAGTTTTGAGGCAGTATGGTGTGAGATAGAGGTGAACAGAATGAAATACTTGGTTGGATGTTGTTATAGACCTGGTAATGTGGATGGTAGTGACTATGAAATGTATAATCAAATTAGACAAGCAAATAAGAAAAAGTGATCATTATGGGCGATTTTAATTATGGCAATATATACTGGAATGATGAGATAGCAACTGGAAGTAAAGAAAATGAGTTTCTCGAGTTTTTGAGGGATAACTACCCTAGACATTATGTAACAGAGAGCACACGAGGATTGAGGGTCTTGGATTTGATCATCTCATCAGAGGATATAATTATAAATGAGATCTCCAATCACCCTCCACTTGGTGAGGAAGTGACCATGAAGTGATTACCTGGGTGGTTGCCAGCAGTGTGAGGACATCTGCAACAAAAGGGTATATGCAGAACTATAAGGGTGGTGATTATGAGGAGCTCAGAAGTCAGCTTGCAGGTGTAGCATGGAATGAGAAGTTAGCTGGAAAAGAGATCACTGCAGCTTGGGGAATATTCAAGAACTATTTAGTGAAAAAAACAATGTCTAAATTTATTATAAAAGGTCAGAACGTTAAATAAGGTACATATGAAATGGAATGAATGAAGAGATGAATGAATCAATACAGAGAAAAAAGGGCATTATGGAGACAGCATAAGAGAAGTTCTAATAACCAATTCCATGAGGATTACAAAGACCAGGAAGGGCAGGTGACTTGGTCAGTAAGGGTAGCAAAAGTGAGGTATGAGCAGCAGTTAGCTAATGAAGCCAAAAAGACTCCTAGAGAGTTCTTTTGATATGTTGCCAGAAAAAAAAATTAAGAAGGATGACACTAATTGGAGAAAATGGTATAAGAAAAACTGTTGAGAAATATATAGTAGAAATACTTAATGAGCAGTTTATAAAGGTCTTTCATTCTTGTGAATGTGACTCCATGGAGAAATTAAGAGCAGTAGTTGATGGGGAGGAGAGAATGACTCTAAGTGAGCAAGAGGTATATTGGGAATTGAGCAAACTTGATGTTAATAAGGCAAATGGGACTTGATGACATATCACATATTTTAAAGGAATATGCCATGGAGTTGATAAATGCATTCACATATTTGTTTAAAATTAATCTTAGATTGGTCAAGTTCCAAATGAATGGAAGGAAGGAGGCAAGATTGTACTGCTTCATAAGGGAGGTGATAGAACTCAAACATCAAACTATAGGCCTATGTGTGTGTGTCAGGTGTTGTGGTTAAAGTGCTGAAGAGGCTGGTGAAACCAAGAAGTAGAATTGGGTTGACTCAATGACTCAATATTATCTTTCATGGACAGCATGGATTTTCTAAAGGGAGGTCAAGTTTTACTTTTTACAATAAGGTGATGGCTTCATTGGATACACGGTAATATACTTATATTTCGCAAAGGCTTTTGATAGATTACAGCACAATAAGTTGATAGTCAAACTAGAGCAACTGGGGTTGGATATTAGATTAATGAATTGGATCGAAGACTGGCTGTCTGATAGGTATCAGCAAGTTGTATATGAGAAGCAATATCCTGAAAGAGGAAAGTTACTAGTGGTGTACCTCAAGGATCTGTTTTAGGGCCATTACTGATATTAGCAAAGATTTGGATGAAGATTTTCAGTTGTTTGCAGATGATGCAAAGTTTGGATGAACTATGAAGAAAATGGAAGCTGTTGTTTCCATACAAGAAGACTTGAATAAATTGAGTAAATGGGCATAGGAATGGGGATGAAAGTTCAATATTGCAAAATATAAGGTTTTAAACTTTGCTAAACAAAGATGAGATGCAGAATTTATGCTTAGTGGGGATATTTGTTGGAGGTGGAGGAAATAATATATCTTGCGGTGATAGTGAATAAGGATCTGAAATTTAGGGAAAACATTGTCAAAATTGTGACTACAACCCAAAGAATTCTGGGAATGATGTGGAGGACACTGACTTGTAGAAGTAAGGAGATTCTTGTTCATTGTATAAGGCTCTGATTAGGCCACTCATGGACTACTGTGCACAGATTTGGTTGTGATTTTCAAATGGATGAACAGATGTTGGAAATTGTCCAGAGGTAACTGACTAAGGTAGTTTAAAATTAATCTTAGATTGGGTCAAGTTCCAAATGAATGGAAGTAGGCAAGTAATTTCTGATCTCTGAAATGTCAAATATGAAGAAAGGTTGAGAAGATGCAATTTAGAGAGTCTAGTGGAGACCTATAAGTTAGTAAGGGGTTGTTATACAATCAATGTTGGAGAGGTTCTACAGAAAACAGTGGGAAATCAGGGGAGAACAAGAGGTCATCCCTGGAAGCTGCATAAGGATGTGAGCAGGGGAGTGAGAAGCAGGTTTTTTTGTATGTATAGTTGCAAATGATTGGAATGCATTTATTTCATTTCAAAAAATTTATGGAATTTACAACCATGTTAAAAAATTTTTTTTTATTATCCCGACGTTTCGATGTTTACATCAAGATCATCATCTGGAGCGTAGATAAATATACAGAACAAGCTGAGTTACATCATTAACTGTCAGCTAGAGAAACGTCGGGATAATAAAAAAAAATTTTTTAACATGGTTGTAAATTCCATAAATTTTTTAAGATCACATGTTATTCTACTGGTGTGACCCCTGGTGGAAAAATAAAATAATAAAAAAATTTAAAAAATTAAATTAAAAAAAAATTAAAAATATAAGTAAAATAAAATAAAATAAAATAAAAAAAAAATTTTTACATCAAGCTAAATTCTATTTTTACAATGACAGGAATAAACATTCTTTTAGATGGTTTTCTTTCAGAAACAATTGGTGTCCTATTTTTAGTATTACAATTCTTATTTTTGATTTACAATATGGATTTTCTACAGTCCTGTTTATAGTTGTTCCTGGTGAGGAAGGTCGAATATATACCTTCCATATGTTTGGGATTTTTAAACCATCGTTGTTGTTCAGATTGGGGTGGTTGCTGATAATCTCACAGATTTCCTTGAATTTCCGTTCATACCATGTTCTAGTGTGATGTAGACAGCTGGTGGTTTTACAGTCAATTCTGTGTAAGGTATTCAGGGCACGATCAGAAAGGCCAGCTTCACCATAATTATTATATTTAATGTATTGTTTATGTTCTTTTTGTCTAATAGGAATAGTGCGTCCTGTTTCTCCTATATATGGTATGTTGCAAGTACAATAAATCCGGTATACTCCAGGGTGAGCTAGTGGAGGGAGTGGGTCTTTGGATGAGTTGAGTAAGCTTTTTAATTTTGCAGGAGGTTTAAAGGTTGCTTTGAGGTTGTACCTTTGTAGCACTCTGTTTATTTTGTCTGATATTCCTTTAATGTAGGGAATGGTTATAGTTTTACTGTTATTTTGTCTGATATTCCTTTAATGTAGGGAATGGTTATAGTTTTACTGTATTCTGGTTTGTCTTTGTTTGTTATTGTGGTTTTGTAGGGAATTTTGTTTATAGTGTTTTGGCTGTATCCATTTTTTTTTGTAAGTTATTACTGATAATTTTAAATTCAGTGCCTGTTCACTGGAACAAATCATCTGAGTTCTGTTTTTTAGCGTGTTGATGACACCTAGTTTTTGTGTTGGGTGCTGGTAGGAGTGTATGTGTATATACTGTCCCGTATGTGTCGGTTTTCGGTAAGCAGTGAAGGAAAGATTGCCCAAGGGGAAGACATGTGACAAGTGTATCTAGAAACGGAAGTGTGTTGTGTTTTTCAATTTCAATTGTGAACTGTATGCGTTAGTGTTGTTTGTTTAGGTGGCTAAGGAATGTGTCTAATGTCTGGCGGCCAGGGGACCAGATCGTGATAACATCGTCAACGAATCTAAGCCAGACTTTGGGTTTTAGAGGGGAGGAATCTAGGTCAAGTTGTTTAAAATGTTCCATGTAAAAGTTAGCAATGGGGGGGGGTTAATGGCGAGCCCATGGCTGTGCCTTCTTTTTGTAAGTAGAAGGCGTTTTGTCATACAAAATAACCCTACTATAATACCTGTGCAAAAAGTGCTGTGATATCTGGAGGGAATTTGTTTTGTAGGAGAAGGATTGTGTCATTGATTGGAAAATTCGTAAAGAGGGCAGAGACGTCAAAACTGACTAATAAATCATCTTTTTCTAATGTGATGTCTTTGATGATGTTTATGAAGTGTTGTGTGTTTATGATATAAGAAGGGGAATGACCTACCAACTCCTTGAGTGTTGCTGTTAGTTTTTTGGCTAAGTGATACGTCGGGCTATCAATTCCTTCAACAATAGGTCTTAGACCTATCGTTGAAGGAATTGATAGCCCGACGTATCACTTAGCCAAAAAATTAGCAGCTACACTCATTCGTTGAAGGAATTGATAGCCCGACGTATCACTTAGCCAAAAAATTAGCAGCACCAATCAAGGAGTTGGCAGGTCATTCCCCTTCCTATATCAAAAAAACACACAAGACTTCATAAACATCAGCAAAGACATTACATTAGAAAAAGATGATTTATTAGTCAGTTTTGACATCTCTTCCCTCTTTACAAATGTCCCAATCAATGACACAATCCTTCTCCTACAGAACAAATTGCCTCCAGATATCACAGCGCTTTTTGCGCATGTAATACAGTCGGGTTATTTTGTATGGCAAAACGCCTTCTACTTACAAAAAGAAGGCACAGCCATGGGCTTGCCATTATCCCCCCTATTGCTAACTTTTACATGGAAAATTTTGAGTAACTTGCCCTAGATTCCTCCCTTCTAAAACCCAAAGTCTGGCTTAGATACGTTGACGATGTTTTCACGATCTGGTCCCATGGCCGTCAGACATTAGACACCTAAACAAACAACACAAACGCATACAGTTCACAATTGAAATTGAAAAACACAACACACTTCCATTTCTAGATAGACTTGTCACATGTCTTCCCTCGGGCAATCTTTCCTTTATCGAAAACCTACACATACGGGTCAATATATACACATAAACTCCTACCACCACCCAACACAAAAACTAGGTGTCATCAACACGCTAAAAACCAGAGCTCGGACGATTTGTTCCAGTGAACAGGCACTGAAAGACGAATTTAAAATTATCAGTAATAACTTACAAAAAAAACGGATACAGCCAAAACACTATAAACAAAATTGTCTACAAAACCACAATAAAAAACAAAGACAAACCAGACTACAGTTAAACTATAGCCATTCCCTATATTAAAGGAATATCAGATAAAATAAACAGCGTACTACAAAAGTACAACCTCAAAGCCACCTTTAAACCTCCTGCAAAATTAAAAAGCTTACTCAACTCATCCAAAGACCCATTCCCTCCACTAGCTTACCCTGGAGTATACTGGATTTATTGTACTTGCAACATACCATATATAGGAGAAACAGGACGCACTATTCCTATTAAACAAAAAGAACATAAACGACACGTTAAATATAATAATTATGGTGAAGCTGGCCTTTCTGATCATGCCCTGAATACCTTACACAGAATTGATTGGAAAACCACCAGCTGTCTACATCACACTAGAACATGGTATGAACGGAAATTCAAGGAAATCTGTGAGATTATCAGCAACCACCCCAATCTGAACAACAATGATGGTTTAAAAATCCCAAACATATGGAAGGTATATATATTCGACCTTCCTCACCAAGATCAACTATAAACAGGACTGTAGAAAATCCAGTATTGTAAATCAAAAATAAGAATTGTAATACTAAAAATAGGACACCAATTGTTTCTGAAAGAAAACCATCTAAAAGAATGTTTATTCCTGTCATTATAAAAATAGAATTTAGCTTGATGTAAAAATTTATTTTTTATTTTATTTTATTTTTTTTTAGTTATACTTTTTATTTAATTTAAAAATTTTTTTTATTATTTTATTTTTCCACCAGAGGTCACGCAGGAGAATAACATGTGATCAAATCATTGTTTCTCTAGCTTACAGTTAATGATGTAACTCATCTTGTCCTGTATATTTATGTACGTGCCAGATGATGATCTTGATGTGAAGATCAAAACGTTGAGATAATAAAAAAAATTTTTTAACACGGTTGTATATTACATAAATTTTTTAAAATGAATGCTGATCACCGTGTAACCCTAAAAGAAATGATTGGAATGCTTTGCCTGAGAGGGTGGTGTCTGCAGAGAATTTGAGTGTGTTTAAGGTTTGGCATGATGAGCTGTGTGTGTATGATAAAAGGATCTCCTAGATGAGTCTTTGACTCCATGGGGTTTTGGGGAAATAATAATAATAAATTCAACAGGTATTTGCCATTATTGTTAGCATTGCTCTTTTCTCCAAATTTTCCAAAAATATTTTTATATGTCTGACAATCATTTCCTACTCTGCTATTTAGATCCACAACAAGGACCAACTTTTCTTTTTTCATTGTGTCAGTTTCTTTCTTTAAAGCCTCAGAAAATTCCTCCATTTCTATCTTAGTAGAACCTTCTGTGGGACCATAGGCACAAAAAGTCTCATTATCCAGTTCCCCATTCTGATATTTGCCCCCATTACTTTACTTGATACTGCCTGCCATCCAAGAAGATTAGTTTCATATTTAGTTTCGAATACTATGCCCACTCCTTTTGCCTGATTGTCATTGCCTGAATATAGCATTTTGTATTTACTGCTTAGAAAGATCTCATCAGTTTTTGTCTTTTTTGTTTCAGTCATTCCTATTATGTCAATCTGGTACTAATCCAGTTCCTCAGCCAGCTCAATTTCTTTGCCATTCGGGCTGTTTATGATGATAGTACCAATCTTGAACTCGACAGGAAATCGGTCAGCTACAGGATTTGTTCCAGTAGCTGACTTTTATGCTGTGCACCCTGGTTCCCTGGCGAAAACAATGGGGTTCTTGTTTAACCAGACGATGCCCCAGCCAGCATGAAATTCTGTCATGTTGTACCATCATTTGTGGTTTAATAAGAATGCAATTTGGTCTGCTAAATCCCAAATTGCCAGCCATCCTTGTTCATCCAATATCCAGGTAGATACCAAAGGCGAGGATTGTGATTGAGAAGGTGAGGATTGAACATTAGGTCAGAAGACCTGAATCCCTTTAAAGGCTAGGTGGAGGTCTACTCTCAGTTATACAGCTTTGACCCTTAAGCATCCCTGGAATATGTTCCTGCCTTAAAAAAAATTTGGAATATATTTTTGGCTTTACAAAATAAACGAAGATGGGGAAAAAACTGCTCAGGTGTCTACAGAATTCCATGTAGGATTATATTATTAGAAATTTGTGATATATCTTGAAGAAAGCAATAGTTGGACAGGGTTTTTGCTAAAAATATTCTTGTGAAACCAAAAAACAAAGTACTGTCAAAACTAACCATTACACCAAATTACAAAATTATCATCACTATACAGTCATCCCTCGACTTATGTCCAGGTTCCGTTCCATCTGGCAGGACGTAAGTCAATACATTAAACAAACAGATTTTTAGGGGTTAGGGACTTAACAGTAATAAGTATACTGTCATTTTAATTTTTAAACTTTATTATAAAACTGTACTGTGCGTTACTGACACCATAAAACAGAAGAATAATCACTCAAATCTTCCTCCACAATCACGTCTTCATTACCTTCCCTGTGTGAAAGATCAGGCTGTGGCTCTTCTGGTGTAGCCTTTGTTTTTATGATTAAAATGTCCAATGTGCATTGCTTATTCCTCTTCTTCTTTTCATAATAAATTCGTTCATAGCAAGCAAACGCATCATGTACTTTCTTTTCTATTATTAAGAAGATTTCACCATCGAGGACTATGTTTTCAGCCATTTTGAGAACACCGCTAACTGCAAAGAACATTTCTGCAAGACCCTTCACTGTGAATTGTTTAACTACCTCTTCCTGTTTCTCTTTTTAATCTTCCTTTTTCGTTTTTCCTCTTCTGCAACAGCTGTTCCTCCAGTTCAACCAATTCTTCGTTGGTCAACTTTTTTTTTGGGGGGGGGGAGACTTTCTATGAGTTGAATTATGTCATCATTTTTCACTTCGAGATTCAGATTGTTTGCTAGGCTCACTATTACAAACTTCCAAAATCATGCACAAACTTTTTAATGTCTTTTTCCATATGCCACTCATACAATGAGAGGTCACGTCATCTCAAGCCACAGCAATATTTTAATAGTGATAAATATTGAATGTTTTCCAGAATTACATGAGAGACTGGTCATTTCCTTCAGTAGCAGAAATGGCTGGCGAAAAGATTCTTCATAGATAATAAGCCTTAAACACTGCAAGAATTCCCTGATCCATCGGGTGGATCAATGAAGTAGTGTTTGGAGGGAGAAACATGACCTTGAACTTGGTGAAGATCACAGTTATAAGACGTATAAGACGGATGACCTGGAGCATTATCTAGAATTAATAAAATTTTAAATTCTACATTTTCTTTCACACAATAGCTATTTATTTCGCTCGCATAAAGTTGATTAAGGCATCCTCAAACAATTTTTGAGTCATCCATGACTAGTTATTGCTCCAATAATGAACTGGAAGTATGCTTCCTAATGTTTTTGAAGATTTGTGGATTCTCACTGTGCCACATCACAAATGGTTTCAGTTTATATCCAGCCACATTACCCATAACAGAATTGTAATACAGGCATTAAGAGCTTTAAAAATATGTTTAGATTTTAGCTTTTTGTGGATGAATGTCCGCTCGGGCATTTTTTTTTCCTAAACAAGTATAATATCATCCATATTAAACATTTGCTGAGGCCAATAAATTTCCTCGGTAATAATTTTATCCAATTTTGCCACAAACTCCTTGGAAGCCTCCTAAGCACTTGCAGATTCCATACAGTTCACATTATGCAGTGCAAAATGCTGCTTGAATCTCATGAAACAACAGGAAGAAGCGTTGAATTAGTAGTCATAATCGGGTTCTGCTTTCTCCTTCAACATGTTGAAGAGACTTAGCAGTTGTGGTCACAGCTAAGGGCATGCACTTTTGGTTAAGGTTCTCTATCCATGATGCAAGTAGCTTTTCCATATCACCGACAGGACCTTGTCTTTGTTTTTCATCACTCTCGTCGATTTAATGAAAGCAGATCCTTTCACAGCCTCTACGATTTTATCCTTATTTTTCAAAATGGTCGTCACTGTAGAATGAGACATTCCAAAGTCATGTGCAATCACATTGACGGACTTACCGGCTTCGTGTTACTTTATATAACTTGAAACTTAATTTCAAGATCAATTGCTTGCCTCTTTTTCTGTGATTCTTCACTAGGTTTTTTAATTCGGCATGTAGGGGCCATGTTGCACAAAATATTTAATGATAAATACACAAATAACCCATTTCCAAACACAAAATCAACAAAGGAACTGTTGGAGACACATGCCGACTGCCAAGGGAAGTTGCCGCTGAAAACGCTGTTGCCACTGTGCATACTTTACCTTACGTTCGCTTGCGTTTTGTTCGAAAATATAGCCGAAAATGTTATTTATTCCCTTATGGGATCATGGACGTATTTTTGAAAGGACATAACTCAAATGGATGTAAGTCGAGGGATGACTGTAGTTGAGATAGATAATTCTATGCAGTTATTCTTAAGAATAAATATATGATTCATAGGAGTGAATTGAGAACAATAGCCATGAAAGTATAGGTTCTGTCAATGCATAATCACTTCACACAATTTATAAATTTGTACGTGAAGGACTTCTTTGTGAATGATGTCTAACATTTTAATGGATATAGAATTGAAGTATCTTAAAAAAAGTGTTAGGAGAGGACGAACATGCAGAATCATGGAAACAATTAAGATGTGAAAATAAGAGCATGTTGCAGACTTCCTTGTCACAAGTATTTCTTGTTATAATAAATTTAGTTTAATCCTTTATCCAAGTGTGAGCAAACAAAGTTTGCACCTGAAAATATCTTCAGGACTGGGGTAAGGTGGTACAACACCGGGCAACTCGTAGCAAAGGTGAAGCAAGCTAACATCACTCCTATCTCAGTATCTCCCATAATGAAAAACACATCTCCTTGCGGATATGGCTAATGTTATGCATTAAGGGAAGGGCCACTACCCAGACTAGTTTCAACCTTTATTGAGGTCTCTTCAGCAGGAGCCAGGCCCAAGTGGAAATACCAGGCAGAAGCATTAGCAAGGTCATCTCTACCTATAGGAGTTGCCAAACGGTGTGCCACCTTTTTAATAAATTACTCTGGATTTAGAGAAAGATGTTGAAAGTTTATTTTTCACTTGGTTAGACTATAATAAATTTAGTTTAATCCTTTATCCAAGTGTGAGCAAACAAAGTTTGCACCTGAAAGTATCTTCAGGACTGGGGTAAGGTGGTACAAAACCGGGCAACTCGTTGCAAAGGTGGAGCAAGGTAATATCACTCCTATCTCAGTATCTCTCATAATGCAAAACCCATTTCTCAAACACAAAATCAACAAAGGAACTGTTGAAGACACATGCCGACTGCCGAGGGAGGCTGCCACTGAAAACGCTGTTGCTACTGTGCATACTTTACCTTACGCTCGCTTGCATTTTGTTCGAAAGTATAGCCAAAAATGTTATTTATTCCCTTATGGGATCATGGACGTATCTTTGAATGGACATAACTCAAACAGATGTAAGTCGATTGCATAACATTAGACATCTCCTTGCGGATATGTCTAATGTTATGCATTAAGCTTGCTCCACCTTTGCAAAGAGTAGCCTGGTGTTGTACCACCTTACCCCAGTCCTGAAGATACTTTCAGGGGAAAACTTTGTTTTCTCACACCTGGATAAAGGATTAAACTAAATTTATTATAGTCTAACCAAGTGAAAAATAAACTTTCAACATCTTTCTTGTTAAAAGGATTAAATCATGCTGAAAGCAGTTTCTTAGCTCATTAAACAGAATGGCATGTCATTAGTGCTTATACACCAATGCAAGGAATATTAGGGATAAGGGTGCAGAGTTTGTGGTCTTGATACAGTTAGTCAGTCCATAAGTCATTGGTGTTAGTGATGTGGTTAATGGAGGATGATGTCCTCATGGAAATAGATAATGTGATGGCATTTACAGCAGTTTTTGAATGACAGAAAAGATAAAAGAGGTGGTGTGATATTACTGATGCTTTCAGAAGAGATGTGTCCTGTCAATGCAAAACATGAAGAAAGCAATAATGATGATGGCTTGGAGGTCATATTTTGCTTAGCTCACAACACACCATATGGCCTCACACCATACAGATAGATGGGCAAATGAATGGGGGTCTCAGTTTAATGCAGCAAAATATAAGGTCTTGAGGTTTGGGACACATCGATGGGATGCTGCATACTCTATGTGAGGAGTTAAACTGCAAGAAGTAGGAGAGACACGAGAGATCTGGGTTTGATGATTGATAGAAAACTCAAATTTAGGGGACATATTGCAAAGGTAGTGAAGGTAACACAGAAGATTGCTGCAATAATGAGAAGGACACTGACCTGCAGAGATAAAATGGTTATCATTCCGTTGTATAAGCCTCTGATCAGACCACACTATTGTTCTCAGATCTGGTCCCCAGGATTTGAAGGGGATAAGTTAACTGTGGAACGGGCACAAAGACGGATGACAAAGATGGTGTAGGGACTGTACAATGATAGTTATGAGGATCGGCTGAGGGAATGTGGACCGCAGAGTTTGGTGGATAGAAGGAGAGGTGAAATGATTGAGACTTTTAAACTGTTGAGAGGTGGTTACAGGGTTGACACTGGGGAGTTCTTTCGCTTGATTGAACGAGGCTGAGCGGGAAGGAGTGATGACAAGAGGCCATCCCTGGAAGTTACGAAAGGAAACTGTGAGCAAGAGGGTGAGGAGTGGTTTCTTTGCATGGAGGGTGGTTGAACCATGGAATGCATTGTCTGATGGAGTGGTGAGAGTGGGAACGGTCAATGAGTTTAAGGAGTGGTATGATAGACTTTGTGTTTCTTGGGGGGGAGGACCTCCCCTCTATGAGTCTTGACAGACTTTATGTTCTTAGGAAGGACCTCCCACAATGAGTCTTTTGACTCCATGGAGGCCTGAATAATAATAATAATAATAATATGGCTTTGAGGCCATATAGCATGAGGTTGAGAAGAACAAATCTTAGACATTTAGTGATGTCTAAATGTCTAAGATTTGTTTTTACAGGACCAGGAAATTCACAGAGGGATGATTCAGAAATATTCAGATGGATAAGATTAGTTAGCAACAGGAGAGATAATAATGGATGACTTTAACTATGGAAGCAGGAAATACTGGAAGCAGGAAATATTGTGGTTAAGTAAGGCGGTCATATTCTTTGATTTACTTATGGACAACTATTTCATGTCTAGTTGAAGCAACATATTGAAGCAAGACTTGAGTCTCAAATTAATAACATCTTCTCTACTATGCTTATTAACTGAGGAGATTATCATGCAGTTTTGATATGCATGCACAAGTTTTGCAGAACTAGAGAGAGAGAGATGTGTAAAATCACAGAACAGGGGACTATGATAAATTTAGGAAATGAATTAGTGATGTGCAGTGACTTAATCAGTTGAAGAGGAGAGAAATCAGCAGTGACTGGGACTTGGTCTGGAATCAGTTATGTGTGGCAATGTCAGATTGTATTCATAGTCTGGATGGTAAATAAAGTAAAAGTTAAGTGGATAAATCATGAAATTATGATTGAGCTTCGGAGAATGAGGATATTATGGTAAAGATATAAAGAACATCGTACTCCTCAGCAGCACAAGGAGTATAAGGTGCAAGCTCAGAAGGTGAAAAATATAAATAAGGAAATAAAAATTGGCATTATGAAGAAGATTGGCTAAAGCAGTAAAGTAAAAACCTTGAGAATTCTATAGTTATGTTGTTTGCAGAAGAAAGTTTGAATATGGAAGAATGTGGAGATAGAACACGAGTCACATCTGTTGAAGGTATAGTGGAAATTATCAATGAGTATTTTGTTAGTGTATTTCATGTAGGGGAATTAAGAATGGTGTTGAATAGCAATAGGAAAGAGTACAGAAGACTGACAGCTCAAGAATGAGAAGTGTTTAGAGTATTAAATGACCTTGATGTTAATAAGGCTTTGGGACTAGATGGGACATGACATATACTATATGAGAGTGCAAAAGTGCTGATAGTGCTTTTGAAATTCCCAGAATAGTGGAAACAGGAAAAAAAAAAAAACAGTGCTCTGCATAAGGGAGAATCCAAGTCGGTAGGGTAGTGTTAAACTATAAGCCAGTCTTCACCACTTCACAACCTTCACCACTACACCTGATGTACACATTAGAGAGGCTGGTTAGATAAGAATAGAAATTATTGAAGAAAGCAGCATGAGTCTGTTAAGGGGAGGTCATGCTTTGGTAACTTGGTTACATTTTATAATGGGGAGGGGTGACTAGGCTGGACTTATACATTGATTTATCTGAATTTTCCTAAAGCATTTGATTGACTACCTTTTGATAAATTGCTGTTGAAATTTAGCAAGATGGGTATGAATAGTCATTTGCCAAGCTGGTTACAAGAATGTTTGAGTGAGAGGAGTTAGCAAGTTGTTTTTGGAGGTGTATGGAGGATCAGCATTCCAAAAAGGGAAGATGATGAGTAGGATACCACAGAGTTCTGTTTTGGGACCACCTTTTTTTTATATGATTTCCATTCACAAAAGTTGTAAGCCTAGAGTGGACTAAGGATTTTTTTATTATTTTGTTTTATTGATTTTTTACATAGTCCAGAAACCCTGCTCTAAAGACCAAACATGGAAATTTTTCAACCTACTTCAGGTCTCCAACAAGCAGGGTGGGGGTCTCACTTGGGTTGGGCAATGAAATTCATCTCCCACCTGTGAAAAAAGATATTTAGTTGTTTGCTGATGATACTAAACTAGGAAGAGCAATGTCAGGAAGTACTGATGTGTTGTTACAAGACAATTTGAATAAGTTGATACTCTGGGCTGAAGAGTGGGGATATCATTTCAATGTTGCCAAGTGTAAAGTTAAGCAGTTTGGTCAGATAAGATGGAATGAGGTTTACCATACTGGAGGAACTTTGCTTCAGGAGGTGGAGGAGGCAAGGGATCTAGGGATTTTGGTGAATAGGGAACTGAAGTTCCCTATTCAGGGGGCACATTGTAAAAGTTATAAGGGTTACCAATAAAATTACTGACAGAATGTAAAGAATGCTGACAAATGGATAAGGACATGATAGTTCCACTGTATAAGGCACTAATACTAGCCTGGTCAGCCGAGTGGTTAGCATATCCTCTCTCCAACCAACATGTTGTGGGCTCGAATCCTGGCATGAGTATGGATGTTTATAATTGTCTTTAGGTGGGAGATGAATATAATCACCCAGTGTGAGACCACTGCCCCACTAATTGGAGGCCTGAAGTGGGTTAATAAAGTTCCATGTTTAGTCTGTACAGCAGGATTTCCATATCAATAAAAATTAAATTAAAAAAAAAAAAATATATATATATATATATATACAAAATTGAAAGAAAAAAAAAGAAGAAAAATATATCCTTACCCTACCTATGGTACAAAATGTCTCTAGGTTTACAAATAATATTTTGTGGGTGGGAGCAACATAAAAAAACTCCATACTATGTAAAAATTAAATTAAAAATCAAAAAATATATACAAAATTGAAAGAAAAAAAAAGAAGAAAAATATATCCTTAGCCTACCTATGGTACAAAATGTCTCTAGGTTTGCAAATAATATTTTGTGGGTGGGAGCAACATAAAAAAAACTGGACCTCATTTGGATTTCTATGCTCAGATCTGGTCACCTGGCTATCATAAGGAAACATTGGAGAGAGTGCAGAAGCAAATAACTAAGACTGTTTTAGGACTCTGAAATAAGAGTATGAGGAAATGTGGTCTTCAGAGTTTGGCAGATAAGAGGAGAAGTAATGATATCTTTGAAACATCTAAGTTGGTGAGATGAGATATTGAGGAAATGTGGTTTTCAGAGCTTAGAAGATAGAAGGAAGAGGGATAATATGACTGAGATTTATAAGTTGGTGAGAGGAACCTATCAACTAGATACAGAGGAATTATTCCATATGATAATAAGTGATTCAAGAACAAGACATCATCCCTGGAAATTGCACAAAGGTCATAAGAGTAAGGAAGTGAAAAGATTTTTTGCTTGGCAGGTGGAATACATTAACAAAGTGCATTAACATTAATGAGTGGAATGCATTAACAGAGTGGGTGGCGAGTTCTTCAACACTGAATGTAATCAAGGCAAGGTATGATAGTTATTGTGGTCTGTGAATGTTCAACCTCCAACGATGAGTCTTCGAATTCCATGGTTCTGGAAGTAATTATTATTATTATTATTATCATTATTAAACAAGATCTCATGGAGTCAAAGACTCATCTGGGAGGTCCTTTTATCACACACGTCTATTAATACCATGTCTTAAACACACTCAAACTCCTTGCAGACACCACACTCTCAGGCAAACCATTCTAATCATTCACAACTCTGCATGAAAAAAAAACCTGCCTCTCACTTCCCTACTCACACTCTCTTTATACAGTTTTCAGGGGTGACCTCTGGTTCTCCCCTGATCTCCCACTATTCTCTGTAGAACTTCTCCGCCATTGATCTTATAACAACCCCTTACCAACTTGTAGGTCTCTATCATATCTCCCCTCTTCCTTCCCTCCACTAGACTCTGCAAATTACATCTTCTCAATCTTTCCTCATACTCAACATTCCAGAGGTCAGAAACTACCTTAGTCAGTCGCCTTTGGACCCTTTCCAACATCTCTTCATCCTTCTGAAAACCCAGTGACCAAATCTGGGCACAATAGTCCATGTGTGGCCTAATCAAAGCCTTATACAATGGAACAAGAATCTCCCTACTTCTACACGTCAGTGTCCTCCGCATCATTACCAGAAGTCTTTGTGTTGTCTTCACAATTTTGGCGATGTGTCCCCTAAATTTTAGATCCTTATCCACTATTACCCCCAGATCTCTTATTTCCTCTACTTCCAACAATATATTCTCACCAAGCATAAATTCTGCATCCCATCTTTGTTTTCCAAATTTTAAAACCTTACATTTTGCAACATTGAACTCACATCCCCATTTGCTTGCCCAATCACTCAATTTATTCCAAGTCTTCTTGCAAGGCCACAACATCTTCGTACTAATACTAAAAGATGAGATGTGATGTGCAGTCTTTCTTGCATGAAATAAGGCAAGATTGTATTTTGTGGCAATGAAATTGACAAGTTTGTCCTCATCCCATTGAAATACAGGATTTTTAAGGTACTATTATGGGATACATGGGCATTGCAAAGCTTATTGAATGAAAAAAATGAATGCCATCAGAAAAACTGCGGATGGGATTTGAGGTTAGTGATAGGTTGGTAACCAAAGTGGAGGATATAGTTGAAGTATTCAATGATCAGATTATTAGTGTTTCATCCTCATAAAGGAAATATCATGAGAAGCTTGAGTATAGAGGATACAGTGGAGGAGAGACTAGGAGCATGGAGTACATGAGGGATTAAGTAAACTTGATGTTAATAAGGCAACAGGACTTCAGAATATATTGCCACATTTCAAGGAATGCACTATGAAATTAATGGCACTGCTGGAACATCTGAGCCATGAGTCTGGGAAAAATTGTTCCATTTCACATGGGGAAGTGGGGAGGGTGATAAGATTGAGAGTACAAATTATAGGCAATATGTGTGGTTCTTATTAAGGTTTTAGAGGAGTTGGTGAGGACTAGGATTCAGAAATGGGTTAATAACAATATTCTTTATGATGGTCAGCATATATTTGTAAAGGGGAGGTCATGTTTCAGCAATCCACTTACATATTACAGTATTCATACAAATTCACTTGACTATTTCAGTTATCAGTTGGAGGGTGATCCAGAAGATCTGAAGAGCAAAAAACAGCAGTAAGGAAAGAAGAATAGCAATCAGAGTTGGTATCCCGATTGGCACTATGATAGGGCCAAAGGGACAAGAGAATGAGAATGACTGGATGAAGGGTGTTCTGTAGGAAAGGAGACCTAGAAAGCCTATGGTCTGATGAGAACTAACATCTACAGTGCATTTATTGGGAGAAATGGTTAAGAAGAGATCAAAGTTGGGCAGGTGGATAGAATTATCGGCTATTCTGGTGGGCAGGCAGACAATTCATGACAAAGTATTACTGACAGCAAATTACATAAGTAGGTGCTGTTATAGACTGGAGTCAAATGTAAAGTACACTCTTAATGGCATGAATTATTTTAACAGTATTAGAACATACCAGACAAAATACTAAATTATAAAAGATGTTTATTAACTGGCTTATATTTTGCTGACTTTCAAACTGGCATCCTCTAAGCAAAACAACATGTTACAGTTCACGCAATAATGGGTAAGTGAAATTGTAACAGATTACTACAAATTTACATTAATCTGCCAAATTTAGAAGTTATTACAGTTGTGCAGGAATTCATGTTAATATGATTGTCTTTCAAATTTAGCAGATTAAAGTAGTCATACCTGTTAAGGTGAGCAGGATGCTTCATAGCCATTGCTAACTCTAAAAATAGTCTCTCTGATGTGTGACAGCTTCTATATAGCACATTAATTTTCTTCCATTTTATTTTGTGTGAAGGAGTGTCAAAGCTTGGTGTGCCAGTCCCGATTTGCCATAATAATGGTAGTGAATGTATTTCACTATGTTCTCCAAGGCAGATGTTAATGGATCTTAAATATAAAGAGCCAATAGGCTTCATTTCAGCGATGTAACATTATTTAAATTAAGGGGATATTAAATCCCACATTGTTTCAAAACCGAATAAGAAACTCAAAGCAGTGTCTCAGAAAAGGAAGTTGACCAATGGTGTGCCTCAGGGTTAAAATTTCATGTAGTGGCCCAAAACCAGAAATTTTAACTTATCTGGTAATGATATTTCTTGTAGATTGACTGAAGATCTTCAAATTTGCTGATGATGCACAGTCAGATAGAATTATCAGGAGTAATGCTGATGTTATTTCTCTAGAAAAAGATTTGGATAGACTTTTAGCTTGGACAGATAAGTGGAGTTGAAGTTTAATATTAATAAATGTAAGATGTTACACTCTGGGGTACAGAAATATAAGGCTATGTGCTGTATTGGTGGAGCTATACCTGTGGAAGTGGACGAGATTCAGGATCTTGGGGTGATGGTAAACAACAAACTGAGAGTTCTGAGAGCACATTGCAAATTCTGCAAAGACTACACATCATATTGTTGCTATGATAAAAAGTACATTATTTGTAGGGATAAGGAGGTAGTGGTGCCTCTATATAAGACATTCAGCTGACCACACTTGAACTATTGTACTCAAATTTAGTTGCTTGTTTTCATTGTGATGTGGAAACATTTGGCTGAATGATCAAAGTGATATCAGGACTCTGGAGTGTTGGTTATGAAAAGTGTTTGAGGGGATGTGGAATATAGAGTTTGTTTCATAGGAGGAAAAGAAGAGATATGAAGAGACCTTCCATCATATCAGATCCTGTCAGATTCTATTCTATCAGATTAATACAGAAGGAAATATAAAAAGAATAGATGTTAAGCATGAAAGGCCATCCCTGAAATTTGTATAAAAATGTTGTGAAGAAGGGTGTGAGGAGTAGATTTTTAGGTGACAAGTTGTTGAGTGCACTGCACTGTTGGAGTGCATTGCAAATGCAGGGATTGTAAATAACTTTGAATTTCATTATGATAGGCAGGCACTCCATGCAGGTTACTGAAATAATAATAATAACAACAATTACTGTATACTTAGCACAGATTATTGTCAAAATGTTGGAAGCTAACTTTAGCATTGGATTATGGGTAATCCATTTAGTGATCATTTTTTTTAACAAAAAAGAATCAATAAAACAAAGTATTGAGTATTGCAATATCAATACTGCTTGGGCGATATTCAAGAACTATCTGGTAGAAGCAATGTCTAAATGTATTCCAAGGATCAGAAGGTTAAATAAGGTAGGTGTGAAATGGATATATAGAAGGATTAAGTATGGGAATACCGAGAAATAAGGCATTATGGAGAAACCATAAGAAGTGTAGTAATAATCAATTTCATGAAGAATACAAAGAACAGGCAAGTAGTGTGACTCGGTTGGTAAGGTTAGCAAAAGTTCAGTATGAGCAACAGTTAGCTAATGAAGCAAAAAAATTCATAGGGAGTTCTTTTGATGTGTGGCCAGCAAAAAAAGAATGATAATGGAAGTATGGGAATGATTGGAGAAAATGATATAAGGACAGGGATAAGGCAGATATTGCTGAATTAGTTCAGATATTTAATGAGTGGTTCATAAATATCTTTCATCATTGTGAATGTGACATCATGGAGAGTTTGAGAGCAGTGAATGATGAGGAGGGGAGACTGGCTGTGAGTGAGCAAAAATTATATGGGAAATTTTTAAAGCAAACTTGATGATATTAAGGCTGTGGAACTTAATGACATATCACATACTTTGAAGGAAGAGATATCTGCATTCACATATTTGTTTAAGATTAAAGAATCTTTAATTAAAGATTAAAGAATCCTAGGGAGTTCTTTCGATATGTAGCCAACAAAAGAAAGAATGATTATGGAAGGATGACATTGATTGGAGGAAATGGTATAAAGACAGCTGTTGCAAAATGTGTGGTGGAGATACTTAATGAGCAGTTCATAAAGATCTTTCAATCTTGTGAATGTGACTTCATGGAGAGATTAAGAGCAGTTGATGATGGGGAGGAGAGACTGACTGTAAATGAGCAAGAGGTGTTTGGGGAGTTGAGTAAACTAGATGTAAATAAGGCTGTAGGACTTGATAATATATCACCGCATATTCTGAAGGAATGTGCCAGAGAGTTGACACCTGCCTTGACATATTTTTTTAATACGAGTCTTGCGATTGGTCAAGCTCCTAAAGAGTGGAAGGAGAGCAAGATTGTGCCACTTCATAAAATAGGTGATCAAACTCAAGCATCAAACTATAGGCCTATCTGTGTGTCAGGTGTTGTGGTTAAGTTGTTGGAGAAGCTTGTGAGAACTAGGATCCAGAGTTAGGTTGACAACAATGGTATAATCTTTGATGGACAGCATGGATTTGCTAAAGGGTGGTCATGTTTTAGTAATCTACTTACTTATTACAATAAAGTGACTGCTTCCTTAGACAGAGGAGAAGGATACACAGTAATATACTTGGATTTCGCAAAAGCTTTTGATAGAGTACCTCACGATAAGTTGACAGTCAAACTAGAGCAGATGGGGTTGGATATTAGATTAGTGCATTGGATTGGAGACTGGCTATCTCATAGGTATCAACAAGTTGTGTATGCGGGTGCAATATCCAGGAAAAGGAAAGTCACTAGTGGAGTGCCTCAGGGGCCTGTTTTAGGGCCATTACTATTTAACTTGTATATTATTGATATTGGCAAAGATTTGGATGGAGATATTCAGTTGTTTGCAGATGATGCAAAGTTGGGACATGTGAAATGAATTGCAAGGCCACAACATCTTTGCTACATAAAGAGTAGCGAAGATGTTGTGGCCTTGCAAGAAGACTTGAATAAATTGAGTGATTGGGCAAGAAAATGGGGATGTGAGTTCAATGTTGCAAAATGTAAGGTTTTAAAATTTGGAAAACAAAGATGGGATGCAGAATTTATGCTTGGTGAGAATATATTGTTGGAAATAGAGGAAATAAGAGATCTGGGGGTGATAGTGGATAAGGATCTAAAATTTAGGGAACACATCGCCAAAATTGTGAAGACAACACAAAGACTTCTGGGAATGGTGTAGAAGTAGAGAGATTCTTGTTCCATTGTATAAGGCTTTGATTAGGCCACACATGGACTATTGTGCCCAGATTTGGTCACTGGGTTTTCAGAAGGATGAAGAGATGTTGGAGAGGATCCAGAAGCGACTCTCTAAGGTTGTTTCTGACCTCTGGAATGTTGAGTATGAGGAAAGATTAAGAAGATGCAATTTGCAGAGTCTAGTGTAGAGAAGGAAGAGGGGAGATATGATAGAGACCTACAAGTTGGTAAGGGGTTGTTATAGGATCAATGATGGAGAAGTTCTACAGAGAATAGTGGGAGATCAGGGGAGAACCAGAGGTCATCCCTGGAAACTGTATAAAGAGGGTGTGAGTAGAGGAGTGAGAGGCAGGTTTTTTTCATGCAGAGTTGTGAGTGATTGGAATGCCTTGCCTGAGATTC